>NC_056744.1:1291660436-1291847936 GCF_019279795.1 Protopterus annectens | reverse complement strand
TGTTGTCTCTGGCTTGCCATACATCTGCATGGCGTACTAACATCTAACTAAACCTACATTTTGTATGTATATTAACCATATGTCTTGTGTTGAAGCGCAGCGCGTTCTCCTGGTGCTGCGCTACGCTTCCACACCAGGGATTGGGGGAGGACAACTACTGGCTCATTGATATCCAATGGACAAAGCCGCCACTGGCCTTGGACTTAGACATTGGCATGCTTCTTCGACTGCATTCATACTGTATTTGCAGCTGTCATTGCTCCGTTTAGCAATGTGCAAAACATTAGTCGCATAACATCCGGGTACATTTCTGCACATAACTCTGCTCTTGCATGGACAGCTTACTGTTTCATGTATCGCGTAGTTACGTAGGGTTACCACCTGTCCCACTTTGCGAGGGACAGTCCCTCTTTGGGCAGTTGTGTCCTGCAAAATATTGTGAGAAAATGGCAAATGTCCTGAGATTTTAGAACAAAAGTATTTTCTATATTGTATGTAATAGTTGCATAAAACAGTTATTCTGTATCTGAAACACCTACATGTTATATGAAACAGAATAAGGAACAAAAATGCTACAAGAATAAGCTTTTATTCAGGCAAACAACTGAAGTTCTGTCCTTTGTAATGGCTGTGGGTATGTTTTGCCCTGCAAAATCTGATGTTTGTAGCACAAATGTCCCACTTTGGCCCATATCCACTGCAATTACATGTATGACATAGCCTAACATGTGTGTTCATTGGTGTACAGCGACAGTCATCTGTCACAGCTAGGGCCCCTGGTATGTGTAGAGCTGACCTGGTTATGTACAGTGGTATCATTGCAATGCATAAGACATGATGCAACCCTGTTGGTACATGTGTAGTCTGCACAGTTGCTGTAGACCTATGAACTGTGCACTGGTCATGAGCCACACAGTGTTGTGTTAATGTATGGCTGTGTATTGCTGGTCCAATGACATGGTGATGTCGGAGGGCTACATTGTAGATTGTGGTGTGTACCTCTGTGATATGCACCTGAGACATCTGTGATAGCTCCTGAGTGTGTACTGGTCAATACATGTGAGTGGCCTTCATGTACGTGGGGACAGTAATACCATACTGTGCCCTTCCATGTTTAGAATCCGTGTGCATGCAAGACGGCCCTTTGCAACTGCTAAGTGTGTGAGCATGCCCAGTATGCCGTTGTGTAGATGGACACACAGTACATTCCAAACTGCGCCCTTCCGTGTTTAGAATCCGTGTGCATGCATGCAAGATGGCCCTTTGCAACTGCTAAGTGTGTGAGCATGCCCACTACGCCATTGTGTAGATAGACACACAGTACATTCCAAACTGTGCCTTTCCGTGTTTAGAATCCATGTGCATGCATGCAAGACGGCCCTTTGCAACTGCTAAGTTTGTGAGCATGCCCAGTATGCCGTTGTGTAGATGGACACACAGTACATTCCAAACTGTGCCCTTCCATGTTTAGAATCCGTGTGCATGCATGCAAGATGGCCCTTTGCAACTGCTAAGTGTGTGAGCATGCCCAGTATGCCGTTGTGTAGATGGACACACAGTACTTTCCAAACAGATGTGTGATACTAAGCGTGTGGGCATGGCCATTGACATCCTGTATAGCGATGGTGGTCATCCAGGCAACAGGTGTCCATTTTCAATGTCACGATGGATGCCTACATTGAACACACTGGTTGTTGTCTTGAAGGGTGTACTGTCTGTGGCACGTCCCGTATCTATGTAGTGTTGTTGTAGTGCTACATAGATATTTGGTTGCCCCGATCACACCACTGCCGTGTGTTTGTCTACATCTACCTTGGGACAGTAATATGCTTTCAGACTGCTCACTCTCTATACATTCCCTATCGGCATCCTTGCCTTTGCGGATGATGTCACCCACCTAGAAGTATGCCTCTGGGAGTGCTGTGTTCAGTAATCTTGGTAGCGCGTTCTGTAAATGCGTCATGCTGTAGTGTGTTAGGGTAGTTAGGTGTATGTTCGACTCCCAGCCCTGCCAAGTGTGTGTGTGTGTGTGTGTGTGTGTGTGTGTGTGTGTGTGTGTGTGTGTGTGTGTGTGTGTGTGTGTGTGTGTGTGTGTGTTTGCGCACATGCTCCCATCCGCCTGGGGACTTAGTCTTGCTTTTAGATGCCGCACACCACAGCAGTTTGCTACCGACGTCTTTGCCTTTGCGGATGATATCACCCACCTAGAAGTATGCCTCTGGGAGTGCTGTGTTCAGTAATCTTGGTAGCGTGTTCTATAAATGCATCATGCTGTAGTGTGTTAGGGTAGTTAGGTGTATGTTCGACTCCCAGCCCTGCCAAGTGTGTGTGTGTGTGTGCGTGTGTGTGTGTGTGTGTGTGTGTGTGTGTGTGTGTGTGTGCTTGCGCGCATGCTCCCATTCGCCTGGGGACTCAGTCTTGCTTTTAGACGCCGCACACCACAGCAGTTTGCTACCGATGTCTTTGCCTTTGCTGATGATGTCACCCACCTAGAAGTATGCCTCTGGGAGTGCTGTGTTTAGTAATCTCGGTAGCGCGTTCTGTAAATGCGTCATGCTGTAGCGTGTTAGGGTAGTTAGGTGTATGTTCGACTCCCAGCCCTGCCAAGTGTGTGTGTGTGTGTGTGTGTGTGTGTGTGTGTGTGTGTGTGTGTGTGTGTGTGTGTGTGTTTGTGTTTGCACACATGCTCCCATCCGCCTGGGGACTCAGTCTTGCTTTTAGACGCCGCACACCACAGCAGTTTGCTACCGATGTCTTTGCCTTTGCGGATGATGTCACCCACCTAGAAGTATGCCTCTGGGAGTGCTGTGTTCAGTAATCTCGGTAGCGCATTCTGTAAATGCGTCATGCTGTAGTGTGTTAGGGTAGTTAGGTGTATGTTCGACTCCCAGCCCTGCCAAGTGTGTGTGTTTGTGTGTGTGTGCTTGCGCGCATGCTCCCATCCGCCTGGGGACTCAGTCTTGCTTTTAGACGCCAGACACCACAGCAGTTTGCTACTGACGTCTTTGCCTTTGCGGATGATGTCACCCACCTAGAATATGCCTCTGGGAGTGCTGTATTCAGTAATCTCGGTAGCGCGTTCTATAAATGTGTCATGCTGTAGTGTGTTAGGGTAGTTAGGTGTATGTTCGACTCCCAGCCCTGTCAAGTGTGTGTGTGTGTGTGTGTGTGTGTGTGTTTGTGTGTTTCCAGCTGCATGACAACAGTACATTGCTTTGACAGTATTCACTCTCCATAACATCCGTGTGGCGTCTTTGCCTTTGATGCTGCTGTCTGCAGGCTAGACGTGTGCCTGTGTGAATCATGTGATCCACTGATCACGGTAGCGCATTTTGTAACTGCATAATGCTGTTGTGTGGTACAGTGCTTACATTTATGTTCTGCTCCCAACCCTGCCACGTGTGTGTGTGTGTGTGTGTGTGTGTGTGTGTGTGTGTGTGTGTGTGTGTGTGTGTGTGTGTGTGTGTGTGTGTATATGTATCTATCTACATATATATATGTGTGTGTGTGTGTATATATATATATATATATATATATATATATATATATATATATATATATATATATATATATATAGTATATAGATATGTATGTTGGGATTATCACTCTTAACTGTGCTGCATTGTCTGCATGTGAACACCTTGGATGTATGTACATCTGCTATGGCTCTGTGATAGTGCACATACTGTGTGCTGTAGTGATCGTGGGTTATACATGTGTAGTGACCGGTTATTGTGTTGTTGGGTATTACACGGGCATGGGAAACAATGTTAGTGCAGCACCTTTGAGTGGTCGTATGCAGATCTCTGAAACAGTCAGCGGTGGTTATTACATTGGAGTGTGAGTATGGCTCATATCCGTCTGTAGTAACTGTCAAGTCTATGCACCCCAGGTTAACATTACAGACACACGTTTATCCACAGGTTGTGGTACAGATCCCAGGACTGTATGTGTAGACATTGACAGATGCAGGACTGGGCTGTGTTGGATGCATGGAGGAGTGTCCATGTCCAGTAATGGGGATCTCTACAGCCTGGCAGGTACGGTCTATGCATATGATGTCACCTGTGCCACCACCTGTGATGTGTAACATTGATGCAGGATCTGACTAACCTGGTGCTGCTGCACACAGTGGCTTTATTCCACTGTATTGATGTTAGCATGCTGTTAACACACAGTGTGTTACTTCCAGGTGTACTTCAGCAGGCATGATGCATTGCAGCTATGACCATCACTGTAGCATAGTTTACAGCACTGTTACCTCTGATGATGTAGTCTCCATCCATGTGCCATTTCACTGATGTGTGTAGTATTGGCAGCATGTGTGTCTGTGTGTGCAGTACGTGTGTGATGTGTGTAGTACACATGTATACCTGCTTACAAATGCATACACTTCATTACACAGGCTTCACCATTCGTACACTAGCTTACTCATTCTTCTACACGCACACATGGGCTAACACGTGTGCACACATACTTACTCGGGCATACTGGTGCGCACGGGCGCAGACACACTGGGCATGTTTGCATGTCACATCGGTGGTATCCATGGCGTATGCCGTCAGTCTCCTGACATTCCCTGGGATAGCTCATGACACGCCTCTTCCACTGAGTACTGACAGCACACATGTGACACTGCTCCGGTGAGGTTACCTTTGTTTTGTACATACACACTCCTGTTGTCACCTATCTTCTACTCTAATAGTCCCCTTAACCTACACTACACTGTAGAGGCTTGGCCCATATGGCATGACATGTTGTGATTCACTATCCTCAGCCTCACTTGCCTCACATTGCCTACAAATGCTTCGTTACATCTCTGACAGAGCGCTTCCACACATAGATACCAGTACGCAGTAGCCATGTTGTCTCTGGCTTGCCATACATCTGCATGGCGTACTAACATCTAACTAAACCTACATTTTGTATGTATATTATCCATATGTCTTGTGTTGAAGCGCAGCGCGTTCTCCTGGTGCTGCGCTACGCTTCCACACCAGGGATCGGGGGAGGACAACTACTGGCTCATTGATATCCAATGGACAAAGCCGCCACTGGCCTTGGACTTAGACATTGGCATGCTTCTTCGACTGCATTCATACTGTATTTGCAGCTGTCATTGCTCCGTTTAGCAATGTGCAAAACATTAGTCGCATAACATCCGGGTACATTTCTGCACATAACTCTGCTCTTGCATGGACAGCTTACTGTTTCATGTATCGTGTAGTTACGTAGGGTTACCACCTGTCCCACTTTGCGAGGGACAGTCCCTCTTTGGGCAGTTGTGTCCTGCAAAATATTGTGAGAAAATGGCAAATGTCCTGAGATTTTAGAACAAAAGTATTTTCTATATTGTATGTAATAGTTGCATAAAACAGTTATTCTGTATCTGAAACACCTACATGTTATATGAAACAGAATAAGGAACAAAAATGCTACAAGAATAAACTTTTATTCAGGCAAACAACTGAAGTTCTGTCCTTTGTAATGGCTGTGGGTATGTTTTGCCCTGCAAAATCTGATGTTTGTAGCACAAATGTCCCACTTTGGCCATTTGGAAAGGTGGCAACCCTATAATTACATCATTTGCATAGCTTACACATACAAATGGGGCATGTTGCAAATCCCAACATTGTCCGTGCAATGTTCATGTTACGGGCAGTCTTGCACGCCCCTGCAGGTGTTTGCTGAATAGCCTGGCAATCATCTTTCCTTGCTGTACTCTCACTCAATCCATAAACGCTGAAGGTGTCATGTATCATGGCCTAGGCTTTGCTGTGTGCTATGTCTATTTGTGGTGTATGCATGGCTGTGGGTATGTCCCACTGTCATCACTGGTAAAGGTGACACCCTATTGGTACTTCCTGTAGACTGCTGTGTCATTTGACATGTCAGCACATACCTGCGGATGAACTTCCTACTGCAGTGCTTTTCATACCTTCTGAGTTATCTTGCGGTTGATAATGCTGTTTCCTCAGACATGTATCTGTGTCTGATCATACCTTTCAACCTCCTAGTGCAAAACATCTGTACAAAGCCTAACATGATGGGGGGACAGAAAGGGGCAGATTCTACATATTGCTCTTACAAACGTAGATAGTTGGCAGTATTATAGGTTTTGCATTAGTATGCCCTTTCTGAGGGATTTGGTGTCTTAAACACATATGTTTATCATTATTTAATGACGTCAGTTCTCAGGTATTTGGCAGACAGGTACACATACCTCTCAACCTCCGACAGCAGGAAATCTGGACAAAGCCATAACTAAACATGGGGCAGAAGCCCAAAAGTAGGGCCAATTTTTAAATATTGCTCTTACAAACTTAAAAAGTTGATAGAATAACAGGTTTTGCATTAGCGTGAATTTTCTGAAGGGTATAAAGTCTGAAACTCAAATGTCTCTCATTATTTTCTAACTTCAGTCTTTAATGATTTGCACTATTTGCCAGAAAACCACAAAGTCCCTATTTGTCTGTCATGTACTATGCCTTAGTCCAGCTGTCTTATTCTGACATTCTGGCAGGTATGGTTACCATCTTGGTCGTATGCATGTCCATCCATGATAATCACCTACATGACACTGATATAGGTCCCTACGTCTTCCCCCAATGGTTTACACAATATCCAGTGGGTGGGTTGCACCTTTTTGGTGAATATAGGCATGTGCTATACCGACATAGGTATATTGATCACTCCCATGGGGCGTACCTAATAGATCTGTGCCAACCAGCACCTTGGCCCAATTCTGCATACCCATGATTCCCATACCTGACACACCTCCACAGTACCCATTAGACATGTTTAATGTGAGCGATAATATAGTGTGAGGACACTTCTGAGCACTCCCCACTCTGCGGATATCAGCTCGTACATCATACATTTTATCGACCCATGTGTTATTACCCTTGCACCTGCTACTGTTGCATGTACAGCTATATCGTAGTTGCAGGTGTGACTTCTTTTGCATCAGTGACGGTTCGCACTTCGTACGGATCAATTTTTGGGGTCCTGCAAAGGACACCTATATTCATGTTTAACGTGTAGAACTTGCAGGCCCTGTCACACTGGTACTTTCCGGGAAATGGTTTGGAAACCATCAGTGTATTCTCCTTTCATGCATGTCTGTCTGTCTATCCATATTAGGTCACTATTTAAGTACATGTGTTATATGTACAGGGACATATGTTTGTTGTGTATATATCTATTCATGTATCGTGTGTGTATAGATATATATATATCTGTACATATATACATATGTCTGTACATTCCTCATCTCGTAATTTGCTTTGGATTATGTCTGTGGATATATGTGTATATATATCTCCATATCATACCTTTCAACTGTACAGATTTCCGCTGCATGTACAGCTGTTTGCCTCTTATCTTTGCTCCGTTTTTCATAACCTTGTGTCTATCTGGCAAGTTAGTGGCATATCATTAAAGACTGACGGTAAATAATGACAAACATTTCAGGTTGTGACTTCATACCCTTCAGAGAATCCATGCTAGTGACACACCTGTTATTCTCTCCACTTTCTATGTTTCTTAGGTAATATCTGGGGATAGTCCCTATTTGTGGTCTGTTTTTCATAACCTTGTGTCTATCTGGCAAGTTAGTGGCATATCATTAAAGACTGACATTGGTAAATAATGACAAACATTTCAGGTTACGACTTCATACCCTTCAGAGAATCCATGCTAGTGACACACCTGTTATTCTATCCACTTTCTCTGTTTGTTAGGCAATATCTGGGGATTGTCCCTATTTGTGGTCCGTTTTTCATAACCTTGTGTCTATCTGGCAAGTTAGTGGCATATCATTAAAGACTGACATTGGTAAATAATGACAAACATTTCAGGTTATGACTTCATACCCTTCAGAGAATCCATGCTAGTGACACACCTGTTATTCTATCCACTTTATATGTTTATTAGGGCAATATCTGGGGATTGTCCCTATTTGTACCAGTTGTTGTCATGGCTTTGTCCGGTTTCATACTTTACGGGTTTAACAGGTATGAGCCATGTACATGGAACGTGGGGAAAACACCATTCATTTTCTATTCTGTGAGCGGATTACACATGCGCAGGTGCACTTGCATATCCTTATTGTGGGTTACATATGTTTCATAGATAATTGTGCTTCAGTGAACTTTCATAATTCTGACCGTAACAGTTACATATCTGTATTCCAGTTTACGGACTACTGCGAAACACATGTTCACCTTTACATATTTAAATGTGTGTACTGCACGAACGCTTTAATTACACTTTCAAGTTATATGTGCAGTGGTCGTAGGTCAACCGGGACTGCATTCACGTTGGCCGGATACCGAAACCACTATTCTATTGGTGTTATCCCTCATTGATAGGCATACCTATAGTACTTAGCTACATCAACATACGCCTCACCGCTTCACCTACGACACAGGCATCCATTCTCCTGCTGGGAAAAAGGCGGTACTACATATTACACATTCCCTATTGCCTACTGCTGTGGACTCCGGCTGCATTGTTAATCACTCCGAGGGTATGCAGAACACCAAGGCATATAGTCCAGCCACATACAGGTCTTTGATTGTCAGGGTGTTCATGTAGTGATCTGGGTTTAGGCTTGTCCACCTGGTGAACAGAACTTCCCTGGCCGAGGTCAAATGTCAGAAGAAGCATATGGACAGGGCTTATCTCCCTATTTTGAAGTTTTACCTGTGTTTATAGACACAGGTGTTTGGGCACCTGTCAGCAGCTAATTCTGTTGGCATTACATATTATGGGTGGGTTTGTTACAGTCCATACTCCCCGGTGAGGGGTGTTCCCATTCACATTTGACTATTACCTGTATACAGTCATACGGGGATTGTTATTTTTGGACATGAAGTGACTACAGGTATGCGGCTGTACATTACACAAGTGTGAACGGCTGTTCCTGTAAATATGTATGGACCATACCTCTTAGAGCACCGAACCTGCGCAAAACCTACACGATGGGGGGACCATTAGGGACACATTTTAACGTTTGCTCTTACAAGCTTACAATGTTGATAGAATGCTAGGTCTTGCATTAGCATGACTTTTCTGCAGGTTGTGGAGTCTTATACTCAGGATATTTCTCATTATTTACTGATGTCAATCCTCAGCTATTTACCACACTGGTGCAGATTGTCGGAGGCAAACACCAACACTATGGTGCGAACCTGTGGTCATTCTTAGGGTTGCCACCTTTTCGACTGCCCAACGTGGGACATGTTCTGTAGAGATGTCAGATTTTCCAGGACAAAACATACCTACAGCTGTGCATAGTACTGAACTTTAACCTTTTTTGTACATATAATAGCTTATTCTAGTAACATTTGAATTGCTTATGCTACTTCACATATATTGAGGATTCATATATAAAATAACCATTTTATGCGACTATTAAAGTAAATTAGGAAATAAACTCTCAGGACATTTGCTATGTCTTGATTTTTTTCACAGGACACAACTGCCTACAGAGGGATTGTTACTCGCAAAGTGGGACAGGTGGTGACCCTAGTCATTCTGAGAATATCCGGACAGTTGAGTGGTATGGCACGGACCTCTGTAATATGCTGTTGTGTTCTGGCACAGCAGTAGCTCAGCATTAAAGACTGCAGTTGGAACATGCTGACAGACAGTTGGGTTTCAGACTTCATACTCCAGACATTAATGCCAATGTGCACACTGTTATTGTATCAAATTCTATGTTTCTAAGAGATATGTTTACAGATTGTCCCTGAGTTTGGACCTTTGTCTCACTTATATTCACGGCTCTGTCCAGATATCTTGCTCACACAGGTTGACAGGTATGGTCAGTCATGACTGCACACAGTTAGTGTCCTTCACACTTGATCAGGGTTGACCTGTTTACGTAGTGTCTTCCTCGCCCTCATGCCGTTTTCCACTTTGCAAATGTGTGCATTATATTCTCCCTCCTATTCGTGTCTGGACACGTGCGTCACGGGAAGGTATTTTATCCTGGGTGGTAGGTTATGCATGCCCACTTAGGGCTGGACAGTGTCATGGACCTCCACTGCACATTCTGACTTGTGTCCAGATATCTACTGGATTGGACATCACGTCGTCGTAACCATTCTACTATTTACACAGGTTGGTCATCCCGTGAGGGATATCCCAAAAATTGGTCAAAACCAAAACAAGTTAGATAACGAAGATTTTTGTGGCTGCATGAAAACGTGCAGGGGGTTTTACCTGCAGGGGATACATGGTTTGCAATCCTGACACTGCCTAGGGTGACAATACCTACTACATATGCGTAGGGGTCACTGTGTGTAGCTGTTTCTGCAACAAACCAGTGGACCAAGTACGGCTGGATTTGGTGGACGTTCTGGTATGGTGGCAGGTTGTGTGTTGTGGAGGGTATGCTGGGTAGGCTATTATGCATCCAGGTGTGTTGCATTTGTTATGGCCAGTTCCATCAGGACCCATCTGTGGGTATGTGATGGTGCCGTATGTATTCATTTGTCTCGCATATTTCAATATTCATATGTTTGTGGGATTGTGTTCTACACCATGGCCTGTCTGCTTGTCTTGCAGCTGTTTCTACATAAGGTTGTGTTTCTTTCCACTTCACCCGCTGCCCCCTCATACACCTCCGGTTCACCTTTTCTGCATACGACACAAGTATCGCCTTTGAGGAATTTACCATTAAACACACACCCCTCACACGAGAATTACTCACACCCCATAGAGCACTACTTTGGTTGTTGGCCCATGACACGGTCAGAGTTACACATTGACTACCCTACATGTGTCGGGTACCTTTATGGTTGTGTGGACTACCCTGCCATGTTTGCTGTCCACATGCTATACCTCACGCACATAGGTACACACCCTTACTTCACTTTCATTGCTTGGTTGGTGTATCCGGGTACTACCCGTTCGACTGTGTCACATACACGTTCGGATTATACAGCTGCCTTCTGGATTTTGCCAGCCTGTTCTACTCATTGGTAAGATGGCACCTTCTCCTATGTCCAAGCTATTCCTTACACATGTCCGACTGTTGTGGACATTGCCTCCCCACAATCAACGGTTGTGTTTCCACCTTTTCAGTTGTCCACAGTGTGACATAGGGTTACCACCTGTCCCACTTTGCGAGGGACAGTCCCTCTTTGGGCAGTTGTGTCCTGACATGTAATTGTCAACATGGCAAATGTCCTGGGATTTTAGGACAAACATATTTCTTATATTTTATGTGATAGTTGCATTAAACAGTTAATTCTGTATCTAATATACCTGACTGTTATAAGAAACAGACTAAGCAACTAAAATGCTACAGGAATACGCTTTTCTGTAGGCAAAACAGTTATGTTCTGTCCTTTGTACTGGCCGTGGGTATGTGTCGGCCTGTACAGTCTGATGTCTGTACCACACATGTCCCACTTTGGCCATTTTTAAGGGTGGCAACCCTACTGTGACAGTTGCAGTGAACACAGCATATTTTACAGGCAGACACATACCCACAGTCAGTTCGGCAGATAGAACTTACAATTCTTGCCTATACCTAAGCTTATTCTTGTAGCATTTCGGTGTCTTATTCTGTTTGTTATGACATTTCTGTATTATACGTCCAGTGAAATATGTTTAATTCAACTATTGCATGATGTCTACGGAGGAATTATGTCCTATATTCTCTGGACATTTGCCAGTTTTACATGTTTGTGTCAGGACACATCTGCCCACAGAGGGACTGTCACTCGCAAAGTGGGACAGGTGGTAATCTTGGTCGACGGTACGGATCATACTGTTCCTTTCGGCCTACATGTGTCCGTGTTGTTATGGCTCGTTTATATGCTCCTTCTGTTTTGTTTACATGCGTATGCTATTTCCTATCACATTTGGTATGTGAAATACGGACATACCTTTTGTATGTAACTATTACATGGCTTGTGGGATATGATTCAGACATACGGTCACTACCTATATCTACATTTCTCCTCGTGTATTTTGTTATGGACACATCTGCACAGCTATGTTCCCTCCCTCAAATTATGGGTCGGCTGGTGTCCCTCTCCGTTGGACTGGACGTACCTACTGGCGGCACGCTAACATCTGATACGTTTCACTTCCAGCTATCTACACTACATTGGACTACAGGCACACGGTTTTCCTGTCATTTGTTCATGGGTAGGGACCCGTTATTCCCTACTGTGCATTTGGGTTTGAGTCTTCATTTTCTGTTCGCAGGGACTCTGCTTTGCATACGTTTCAGTCTCCACGGACACTGATAGGTACGATTACTATTGCTGGCGAAATATAATATTCAGCAGTTTAGGTTTCTCCTCGGAAGCCGACATTGACACGCCTCCCTGTGCAACTTCGATACACCCCTTGCACTCACGCACATTTCCTATGCACGTGGCTGTGGCAGCTGCAAGCCTTCATTAATATGCATATGGTGCGACTACTCCACATCTACACCACACGGCCGGCGCAAGCCTTACACCGGCCTTGCGCCAAGCTTCATGAATCCGGGGGTAAGTGTTTTTCTGTGATGTCAGAACTGTACTACAGATTTATTTTAAGTATTTCTGTGTGATCTCTGAACTCTTGACTAGCACTGTCTGTGTATGTAGTAGAAAGTATTGTCTTGTGGTTTTAATTATTTATTATTAAATATTTTAAAACATTTTAACTGTGGCTGGTTTGTGTAGAGATAATTTAAGCTCTAGAGTACATTGCATATTTATAGAGTTTACTGTCCAAGTCACTCCAAATAAGCTTTGACTGATTAGTCACACTTATCAATTGGATAGTAATATTGCACAGTAATAATTGGACACCCATTTAAGGGCTTCTGAGTAGCTGATAAGTATTAGCTGGGTGGTGGCAAGTGGTAATACTGTATAGTCTGGGTAAAAGGGGCACAGCTGGAGAACCTGTGCCAGCCTTCCCCAGGAGTGTGTGTGTGGTTGTATAAACGTATCTCAAAGTGTGTGTGTGTGTGTGTGTGTGTGTGTGTGTGTGTGTGTGTGTGTGTGTGTGTGTGTGTGTGTGTGTGTGTGTCTGTGTGTGTGCGTGTGTGTGTGTGTGTGTGTGTGTGTGTGTGTGTATGGGTGTGTGTGTGTGTGTGTGTGTGTGTCAGCTACTTGGGCAGGGACATGAAGCACTGGTTAGACAGAGGGTGCTGGAGATTTTAGCTTACCCAGCTAGGCTGAGATCTGGACCCTATAGCTGTGCCAGTGGGGAGTCTTATTGGGGACCTGGAGAGCAAGGGAGCGACCAGCCCTGGACTGACTGTGATCTCTGTGTGCCCTTAAGAGAAATTACACTTTACTGTGTGTATTTGTTATCCTTTCCTCATATATGAGACGCCCTCTCTGATGTTAGTGGTGAGGATTGAGGCTCCTTGATTGCTGGGCCAGGGCACAGGCATCACAAATAGTACAAAACCAAAAAAGTTTCTAGAACAAAAGACACTAAATGAAACATCAAAAATATCTAAAAAGGCAGGTGCTTGCTAATATTTTTCGTAAATTTTAATGATATATTAATGAAGGGCTTTCAGTGCACCTCAGCCACAGGAAGGCCAATTATAACACTACATTCCTGGTTTACATTGCAGCATGTCTCAGTTTTGATTGTGTTCATATTGGAAAGAACAGTAAAAAGGTGTCACAGTACATAAAAGAACTTATATGTGATAACAACAGTAAGCGTGGAAAAATGCTCTGTTTACACTTTTGAAGAATCCAAATAACCAAAATGACGATCAGTGTACTTGTTACACTTTGGAATAAAATACAAACACTGCACCAGAACTCACACCAGAATCTTTAATCACAAAAAGTTTGAGCACTTTCATTCCAAATGAAGAGGAAATTCATCAACAACAATAAAGTATCAACTTCCTTCCTTTTAAATGCTTGAAGAAGGTATTACAATACTCCAAGTTTTAAAGAGATACATCCTTTAAAACACTATTAGAACATTTCAAAAGTTGTACATTAATTCTACAAAAGTTCTCCAGCTTACTAAGTAAAATAACATGCACAATAATAACATTGTGAATAAGTATAAATGTATGCATAAAAATCTTTGGTTATAAATATTTATATATATCTATATATATATATCTATATATATATATCTATATATATATATATATATATATATATATATATATATATATATATATATATATATATATATATATATATATATTGGTTATAAATAAATAAAATCCATTAATATTAAACTAGAAAATTAAATAATCGTGGAAATAGATTGTGTAATGGGATAAAACTGTTAAAAAACATTTCATACTAGAAATCCTATGACAGACAGTCAGACTTAATTTTCAAGATAGGGTTATGGATATTAAGTCATTAATACCTGGGATGAAAGTGGCATTTAATAGTACCTGCCAAAGAAACTCCCCCTTTTCGATGAAAGTTTCCCAGTCACCCCTGCCCTTTCTGGATGTTCCACCTTCTCTAAGACAGGAAAGACATTTTTTTTTTAAATCCTTACACACCAAAGAATGTTTATAAAGGGCACTGCAGGAATTGGCCTTGCCAATTGCATATACATGCTGATTCTGCCTGTCATAGGATTGCCAGTATCAAATTCTACACTGATTCCCACACCAGATTCTGCTTCATTCATCTCTTTGGTGCCACAGTTTTTTTGCTTCCTGTTCCTTGCTTTCTATCAAGCTTCCACTTCTGTTCACACATGGCTTTCTCTACTTTACTGGCTTTCTCTACTTTACTGGCTTGCCAATGTGGTTTGCAACTTTCCCTCTTCTTGCCGCTGGAGATATTTCCTGCCACTCTTATTTTCCAATTGCTTTTTTATATTTTTTTCAAAATCTATAGGAGTAAGTTTTGTTGACTGGCCCATGTGTCTTCTTTTAGACACTGACAGGCATGCTAGCTCTGTTACAAACCGCACAGGCCTTCGGGCCTGAGAATGTTCAAATTCTGAACTACAGAATCAGCACTGGGTGCTAGCTACACCGCCCAGGTAAGGAATCTTTGTCTGATACTACCACTCTTGCCTTCTCAAATGCCCTTTATCTTTCATAGGTAAAGGCAGCATGTGAAGTATCACATTACCCTGACTTTCTGAATGTGGGGCGCAACATGAATGTATGCTCTTGCAGCATCGAAGGCCGGGAGAAATTGCAATACCTCTGTACTTGGTGAAGAAATGCTCTAGTAAGGTTAATTTCAGCAGTACTTTCCTGATCATATCAATAACTCCTAAACTGCAGCACATTCCTTTGTTCTGAATAATATTTTTAAAATCTAACTTGTTTTAGCTGCATTTCACTGTCATATCTACATCTATGTTGCACCTGGCTGTCTTATTCTTGGTCTTTCTCTGATTCTTCTTTTAGTTTATCTATGATTATATGTCTCATATGTCATTTCTTGAGGCAGGCAGGTTTAAAGATCCCTTGTCATGGGCAGCCAACCATACTCTGTCATGCTTACCCCTTAGATTCGCAGTTCCTTTATCACTATATCCATGTTTTTCATCAAAGATTTATTTTTTAACTTGCAACTTTAAGATACAAGACACAATGCAGTTATGAGAATTCCAATATCAAGTTACCTCTTTTATCCATTTTAGGGCTGATACAGTTTTAGTTGTAATGACTGGCTTATTTTCATACCTAGGACCTAAATTTAGCTTCAACATAAATAGGATGTGCTGGAGAGACAGGCATACTTCTCAGAGAATTCCCATTCTATGGAACAGGCTCCCCATCTATGTGAAGCAGAGTTCCTCTCTATCCCTATTTAAACTCAACTTGGACCACTGGATGGGTAATTAGAAATTCACCCCTGGTCTGGTGCCTATGTCCCTGAAGGACAGAGGCAGTTAATAAATAAATAAATCAAATTTGTGAGTCACATGTGGGTTGCATGGCTTGGTCATTAGCCTAGTACACACCTATAAACCTATAAGGACATAAAATAGCACGTTTTCTTAATTCATTCAAGCCTATAGAACCTTTTTTTTGTATACTTCCAGTTAACACCCATAGCTTCTTATGCCTGCCAGACCATTCTTGGGTTTGACTTTTTACAAAGTGATTTACCAGCTTATAGTAGACAGAATTAGAAAGGGAAAGGATGTATTAATAAAATGACACAAAGATTGTTAATCTAGGATGTCTCGCAGCCTTAATTATCTTATGCTTTTATAAGTTGATCTTTCAGAAAATGTTCTGGAATGCAAGAATGTGTCTAGGCTGTAAGAAGTGCATCATTCCACACTACATTGGTGAAACTGGTCATAATACTTAAATCTAGAGCCTTCTTCTGCCTAACCTTTTTCTGCCTTTACTAAATAAATGTAAACTACAACGCACACATGAAGTGAGAGAGCGGTTATGTAATAAGATGGGAAATGTTATTAGACTGAATTGCAATGCCTCTGTACTTCATTTTAGAGTGATGACAGTCATTAGGAATTCTGCAGATCAAAAGACCACAATACAGTGTTTTTGCCAAAATCAAATATACTGAATTTATTTCCCTTGGAGGGTTCAAGTTGTCTTATCTCACCCCCTGACAAGCAACACTTACCGACCACACACGCATGCACAAACATGCACAGATATCGATTCATATCTGGATATAGATAGTTTATTTAATCAACAACAAAATCACGGTTCACTGCACCACACGGGGAATGGACTTAATATTATATGAGTTTCTTCCAAATGGTAGCCAAGGGTTTCATCTGCATTCTTTCAAATCACATTATTTTCAGATTGTCACAAGTGTATCCATCTGTATGTAATTAAACAAAATGAATTTTTTACAAAAAAAAATCTGTCTACTATGCCATAGTCTGCAGTGGGTACAAAACTTAGTCACACTCGATTAGTACCTTAGTATTCACCTTGGAAGAATTTTGAAAGCAATGATGTATTTTATGTATGGTAAAGTACGGCTGTTTTGCCCACATGATATATATATATATATATATATATATATATATATATATATATATATATATATATATATATACATATATATATATGTACACACACACACACACATACATATATGTAGAATTGAGTACTGCACAATATTTTGACTGAGCCTCTGTTTTTCCCATTTTGTCTTCCAAGGCCATTGCAGGCTATTTGCAATTGCTTAAGATAAATTCTGCTTTTGAAACATTCTGCAGTAATTGGGCTATGTTAAAATAAATGGCATGTGGTACCTTTATTCATCAGATGGCTTTTCAGCCTTCTGTGCAAGTGGATGATAAAACGCATGATTCAGAGTAAGCTGTGTTTAACCATGAGAAACTTTCCGATAACTAATGACAACATCCCTTGTCAATCCTTAGCTGGCTTCAACTTGCAGTCATCGCATTATGTCAGCTAGCATTGCTGTTATAAAATGAGAACGTTAAACTTTTGTCCACCAAAGCCCCTTTTGATAAATAGCTCTACTGATATTAGATTTTTTATCTGATTCTTGATGAGCTAGCAGAAAAAGAAAATAAAACTGTTAAACCCTTCTTTTTCGAAGAATCCAATTTCAGCAAATGTTCCCCTTAAGGCTCACAATGACTCTTCAGTATTGATTTCGATTTAAAAAAATAAGTTCTCCTTTTGTACTAATATGGACTGTCACGCAGCTGCTTTATTGCAGAGTAGGCCTTATGCTTTCCAGCAGTTCTATAAAGAATTAATTTGTTTAATGAAGAAACTTTTTAGTTTTATATGCAAATTGTATATCACAGTATTAAAACAAACAAGCTGTATTTCCCAGCAATAAAAAGTAATCATCTCTGAGGTTCTAAACACCATTTCTATCTAGTTACTACCTGTTCCACAGTGGGTCAAAAGTCATAAGTTTAAATGCTGCATCTGCTCCTTTGCCTACTGAATGCAAACACTGCACTATAGTTCTGGGGTCAGAAGTCAACTGCTGTTCTGTCAAAGATGGTATTCTGTGAGGGAAATATGAGGGGAAGTTGTAGCAGTATAACTTTGGTGTGTTCATTGTATTATAGTAAGGGTGCTGTGAAGAATGAGGACAGAAAGGATTTGTAGCTCATAATGTCACAGACTGAGCATTTTCCTTTCTGTGGAGGCTATCACATGCTAAGCATGCTCATTTCCATATAGGATTATTTGAAAATGAAAATACAGAAGATGCATTTTAATATTTTATTGCAAAAGTGTAGGGTGGCATTTATTTTATTCACAGTTAATTTTCGTACTACATATACAATCACTTTTTTTCTCCAGTCCTGGCAACCTACATCTAATCAGAATTGGTAAACGAGGAACATGAATTCATTGTAAAATTTCTTGTTGAAATATTCATACTCAAATATTACAGTTTATAACATCAAGAATGTTATAACACACACAATAATTCATACGCTGACTTGCTCAGTGCAAATTATTGCTATCCTCTTAGGTACGGATGCTTTATGAACCCGAATAAAGCACAGAGTACTCATTGTAGGCATTCTGCAATGAAGGAAAACAATACATTTTCATCACACATAGCATATAATATGTTTTTTCACATAGGATATGGTTGATTCAGACTATAAAACAAGTGATATGACCACCTTTTTTATACATCAGTCTTTGAAATGGCTTATTTTTGGAGACACAGTTTTTCTCAATTACACATAGTTGTTTGTTGGTTAACGTTAAGAAATGTAGCAACCTGACAGCTAACTCATAACTTTCTCTGCATATATTTTTTCATAAAGAAAATAACACCATTTGTTGAAAGGGTTTTGCTTTAAGTAAAACTTTTCTTGTTGTGCACCTCTGAGGTGATCTTCCTTTTTTGTGACTAAGCACCTGGAAATACGATATAGCACACATTGCTGTAACACTCATACTATATAGACTGTTTCAAAGAGATGAATGGTCCATGGCTGGAGTCAGTATCAGATAGAAAAGTCAGAGGTGTTAGAAGGAGTACAACTACAGGTTATGGGTTATAAGGGCAAATAATAGCCTGGTCTTCAAATGGCAATTACCATGACACAGTTATGACACAGAAACAGTGCAACCTGTCATATATGCAGAGATGCAGTCTTCTAAGGTTTTGAAATCTATTAACAGAGAAGAGGGTAGGCAAGCATCTGTCTCCACATGCACTAACTCAGATTAATTTTATATCACCTTAAGTTTTGTGTAGCAGTAGGAGAAAGCTGCATCACAGTTAATACATAACATGTCATGTTGAGTGCTTAGAGATTACAGACTATTTAGCAGTTCTTGCAAGCAAAACTGCCTTTAGAAACAAACAGAATAACAAGTATATATGTCATGAAAAACTACTGACTTTATGAGTAGCAGCTTGCCACTGAAGTACACATCAGCAAACACCATGGTATTGATGAAAGCAGCCAAGTATTGGCTGTTTATATGACAAAAAGGCAAGGCAAACTGGAAGGGGGGATCAGAAATGTATGACACTGCACAAACCTGTTTCTAGTAGGTTTGCACAGTATGATATAGCTTTCTGATTCAGAAACCACTTTAGTGCTAAGGTTGTATACAGCTGAGGTTGGTAGTACTACAGGGGTCCATCAGACACTGCCACCTGTAAATCCGTCAGTCTAGAGGGGCACAGCTAATTATAGTTTGGCCTGCGCACTTCACCACAGTCTTACACTGGGACTGAGAGTGATTCCAAGACAAGCTGTATCATGCTGGTTTGAAGTAAGCAATGGGAGAACAGGTATTGTTTACAATGTGCACCCAGTGCTGTCTATAGCTGGAAAGGGCTGCTGGTGCCACAGCAGTTAGTACTGAAAGGTTATCTTGGTGTGCATGTTTGTGTATGAGTGCAAGTAGGGGAAAAAATGGAACTGTAATAGCTTGTGTGTGTGTGTTTGTGTGTGTGTGTGTGTGTGTGTGTGTGTGTGTGTGTGTGTGTGTGTGTGTGCACGCGCGCGTGCGCGCATCCATCTTTAGGTACTTGTGTAACAACAATGCAAAAGTTAAGAGGAACACTAGTGTGGTTGTTTTAACCACAGTATTTGTTGAATTCATAGACATGCAAATGAGATGCTAATGAGTTTTGCATGTCCCTGAATTACTGGTTACTGTAGTAACATTATTAGACCTTACCTGTTAAGTACTAAAATGTCTCTGAATACCCCCTTAGGTGACCATGTACTCATCCCCATACCCTGAATAATATACAAAATGCCAAATCACAGCTATGCTTGGGGCACAATGCTGCCCAAAAATTATACTTTGAATACTATAACAGCTGATATTCCTAATGGTGTTTCATATGCACTCTGTTGTGTCAATAATATATTTCTAACTTAGAAAATTAACTTAGAAAATAAATATTGTGCCTTTTGAAAAATTAATCATTTATCATAGGTAGATTGTGACAGACTTCAAAATAAAAACTTACAGGGTTTGTAATACTACACATCAGGATTGCTAATAACATCAGCATTTACTCTACTCCTCAAATGTGTTTACAGCTGAACCTACATCTATCTCTACATGAAGAAATGGACTGAGATGAATACTGCACTGCCATAAAAATTGATGACAGTTTCTGAATAACTGAAGCCCATTCTGTCTGCTGACCTATGGAGTCCTATAAGCAATCATTATATAAACCTTGGTAAGCAGCTTACCAATGTTCTTAACTTGTTGAGGTGTCTTGTGTCAGAAAAGGCAGTGTCATGCTGTTTTTACTTCCCCAAAGTCTGTCTGTGAATTTACAGTGATCACAGTATAAACATTTTTAGCGAACAAACCAATGTAGACCACCACAATCCTTCAATAAAACACTAATTTAATATGACAAGGCAAAATTCAACAAGCAATTTTTAACACAGATAAGTGCTTTCGGGCTCTGCCCTTCTTCAGATGAAATAAAAACAATCTTAGTCACATTTAAATACCTAATTCAAAACAGTTTCCAACCAATCAAAATTTATACTGCACCCTCCTATCTTTGAGGGCGGGTTTCATAGGAACAAATTCATTTAGCCCTGGTGTCCTATGGGCTAAAAGCTCAATTATCCACTTTGCTTCTTCTCTCTCAATGGCATCTACTAAGCTACCCTTTCTTATACTAGGAAATACATTTGCAATAGCTCTAAATCTAAACTGATGGTCATTATTTACTTCTATATGTTTATAAAGTGCATTGTGCATATTTCTGGTTCTTATGCATGAAAGATGTTGCAAAATTCTAACTTTAAACATATTATTTGTTTTCCACGTAAAATGCTTTGCATTGCTGACACTCAGCTAAATAAAGTATATTCTTTGTTCTACAATTGGCTTTTGCTTTAAAATGAAATAATTTCCCTGTTACTGGATGCTTAAAAACAATCTCTTTATTAATACAGTGACATGCCTTGCATAGCCCACATGGTTTTGTACCTACTTGACAAATGGAACTTTTCTTGTGGTTACTCTTTTCTTGTATTAAAATGTCTTTCAGATTTTTATTTCTTCTAAATCCAAATTTGGGTTCTATCCCTACTATTTCTTTTATTTTATCATCAGATAAAAGTATATGCCAATTTTTCTTGATAATGTCACATACACCATGTATATTACTACTATATGTGAATGTCATTCTATTAAATGCAAATTTATGGCCATGTTGCTCTTCTGATGAAATTGTCTTTAATGAAGATACAGATTTTCTATGTATATTACCCTGACTTAATTCACTTACTATTAACCTCTCATTATAACCTCTATTTTTAAAAATATGTTCCATATTCATCAATTCTTCCTCAAAATCACTATCTTTAGTACAAAGCCTTGAGGCTCTACTTACCTGACCCCTTATTATATTCTTATATGTATGTCTGGGGTGCATACTATCATAAGTAAGTAAATTATTTTTCCAGCATTCTTTTCGAAACAAGGAAGTAACAAAGCCAGATCTTTCTTTTTTAATTCTGACATCCAGAAAATCTATAGCTTCATCTGAGCATGTGAGAGAAAATTTGAAAAAAGTTGTGGTATGTTCCAAATATTCTATGAAAAGTACTAGTTCTCTCTTTTCTCCTTCGAAATGATTTCTCTGCCATTGTAACTTTTTTAACTTATTAACTTTAAATGTAAAGTCTCTTATGATTTCTTCAAATTTTAAATCATTACTTGTACTCACTTGATGCAATGTACATCTCTCAGGTGCTACATGTAGTTCTAAATTCAGCAATGGATTTCCTTGATTAGTTAGGTCTCTCTTTATAGAAAAGGTTCTCATTCCCATGGAAATAGCAGGTTATAAAGATCCTCCACTGAGACCGATAGTCTCAGGTAGAAAATGGGTAACTGAAAATGTATCTATTTGGTTAGAATATACTTTAAAACCATATACAACAAGAATAATAGAAATTTTGAAAGATACACAACAATTTTTGGAAGCCATAAAAAACGTTGATATATGTGGAAAAGAAGTATTAATGGTCACCTTAGACATTGTAAATTTGTTTACAGTGATAGAAAATGAATATGGCATGAATGCTGTTTGTGAACTATGCAAAGAAATGGGTGAATCAGATGATAGGAAATTATTTACAATAAGAAAATGCTTGAATTTGGTTTTATCTAACAATGTATTCATATGCAATGACAATTTATATAGACAAACACAGGGGGTAGCCATGGGCACCCCCTGTGCTATCTATATGCACATTTGGTTTTGTCATTTTGGGAGAGATGTTTTGTGCTAGGGGGCCAAAACAGATGGAAAAAGCATCTATTTCTTTATAGACGTTTTGTGGACGATGTTTTTATTTTATGGGAAGGGGAAAAGAGAACTAGTACTTTTCATAGAATATTTGGAACATATCACAACTTTTTTCAAATTTTCTCTCACATGCTCAGATGAAGCTATAGATTTTCTGGATGTCAGAATTAAAAAAGAAAGATCTGGCTTTGTTACTTCCTTGTTTTGAAAAGAATGCTGGAAAAATAATTTACTTACTTATGATAGTATGCACCCCAGACATACATATAAGAATATAATAAGGGTCAGGTAAGTAGAGCCTCAAGGCTTTGTACTAAAGATAGTGATTTTGAGGAAGAATTGATGAATATGGAACATATTTTTAAAAATAGAGGTTATAATGAGAGGTTAATAGTAAGTGAATTAAGTCAGGGTAATATACATAGAAAATCTGTATCTTCATTAAAGACAATTTCATCAGAAGAGCAACATGGCCATAAATTTGCATTTAATAGAATGACATTCACGTATAGTAGTAATATACATGGTGTATGTGACATTATCAAGAAAAATTGGCATATACTTTTATCTGATGATAAAATAAAAGAAATAGTAGGGATAGAACCCAAATTTGGATTTAGAAGAAATAAAAATCTGAAAGACATTTTAACACAAGAAAAGAGTAACCACAAGAAAAGTTCCATTTGTCAAGTAGGTACAAAACCATGTGGGCTATGCAAGGCATGTCACTGTATTAATAAAGAGATTGTTTTTAAGCATCCAGTAACAGGGAAATTATTTCATTTTAAAGCAAAAGCCAATTGTAGAACAAAGAATATAATTTATTTAGCTGAGTGTCAGCAATGCAAAGCATTTTAAGTGGGAAAAACAAATAATATGTTTAAAGTTAGAATTTTGCAACATCTTTCATGCATAAGAACCAGAAATATGCACAATGCACTTTATAAACATATAGAAGTAAATAATGACCATCAGTTTAGATTTAGAGCTATTGCAAATGTATTTCCTAGTATAAGAAAGGGTAGCTTAGTAGATGCCACTGAGAGAGAAGAAGCAAAGTGGATAATTGAGCTTTTAGCCCATAGGACACCAGGACTAAATGAATTTGTTCCTATGAAACCCGCCCTCAAAGATAGGAGGGTGCAGTATAAATTTTGATTGGTTGGAAACTGTTTTGAATTAGGTATTTAAATGTGACTAAGATTGTTTTTATTTCATCTGAAGAAGGGCAGAGCCCGAAAGCGCTTATCTGTGTTAAAAACTGCTTGTTGAATTTTGCCTTGTCATATTAAATTAGTGTTTTATTGAAGGATTGTGGTGGTCTACATTGGTTTGTTCACTAAAGATATTTTTGTACTCTGTGGACCTTCAGTCAGTTTTCTCAATTTGTTTTCTTTACAGTATAAACATTGTGAGATCTCTCACTACAGCTTCATTATTACTGTAGAATGACATGTAGTGTGTCAGTGAATGGACACTGTACATATCAATAAAAGCTTTAAAACATCTTGTTGCGTTAACGATTATTAGTAGTTTTATCACAAGTGGTTAAGTTGCCAGATGTGGTTCTGCTAAATGTTCTCATATTTTTAAGTGGTCCCATGGCACAGAAGAATAAAGCCCTTACTGCAAAGAATACCTATGTGTGATTAGTGGTATGGGAGCACTAAGGGATGCAGAGGGAGGATGGGAAGGAGTGGCCATCATCGATGCATCCTAGGCTCACTGCAACAAAGCAGTGTTGCTGGCCTGGTGGATCCAAGTCTGGTGGTTGCTCATGTGTAGAAGTGGGTATGCACCTCCCAAAGGCAGCAACTGTACAGCTGCAAGGGAGGTGCAGAGTGACAGGAATTAAAGAACAGTATGCTGCTGCACTAATATCCTTGATCTCCTCATCTGCCAGGGAAAGGGTGAGATTGAACCCTGGGGATGCTAAGGGAGGTCTGGTAGACCAGGTAATTGATTAGCAAGGCTAGTGGCAGCTGACAGTCAGCTTTTGGGAGGAAAAAAAAGTGTTCTCATATAATGGATAGCTTTATGCTGAAATTCTGAAACACTTGTGACAGACTTCAAAATAAAAACTTACAGGGTTTGTAATACTACACATCAGGATTGCTAATAACATCAGCATTTACTCTGCTTCTCAAATGTGTTTACAGCTGAACCTACATCTATCTCAACATGAAGAACTAGACTGAGATGAATACTGTTCTTACCCACCCCTACCGGAGTACCACAGGGATCCATCCTCGGACCAATGCTGTTTAATATCTTTATCAATAACTTTCACTCTGTTACTCCTAATGGTAAAGTCATCCAATATGCAGATGACTCTACACTTGTCTGCCCTGCCTCTAACCTCCCTGAACTCCTATCTAGAACTCAGACTGCCTTCTCAACTACTGAGATCTGGATGTGCAAAATCACCATTCTCTCAATGCTAACAAATGTAAACTACTACTATTCACACCTTCAAAATCTTTCTCTTTTGATTAAAAATTCCTTCCAAGTCCTTAGCCAAAGCAACTCTCCGATCGAAGTTGTTCCCTTTGCCAAGCTACTAGGTGTAACTATAGACGAACACCTCAAGTTCGACATCCGTATTCAGCAAAATATAAAGAAAACTCACCAAAAACTAGGTATGCTATACAGGAACAACCACTTCCTCTCTACTTCTACCAGGCATACTCTGGCCTCCTCTTACCTCCTTCCCTCCCTTCTCTATGGTGCCCCACTACTAAATAACCTATCCTCTTCCATCACTTCCAAACTTGAAAGCTGTTATAACAAAATTTCTAAATTTGCTACCAAAGCCAAACATTCCACTCATCACTGTGCTACCCTCCAATCCCTCAACTGGTTAGCATTCACAAATTACCTGGACTTCCTCCAGCTCACTGCAGTACATAGACTAATATTTAATCCAACAAAAAGCCCTGCTCTAACTAACATCCTTCCCCCATGCACCCCAGATAGAACTCTCAAATCTGAACACCAAAACTTAATTACTGTCCACAAACCTAAACGTCCTACTGGACAACTTCTCCTCTCCTTCTCCTTAGGTAAGAAATTAACTCTCTCCTTTCCACACTAAGGACAATGTAAAAAACAAACAACTTCAAAACTCAGCTTTACACCTACCTCTCCTCCAAATGGAAATGTAACTGCATTCTCCCTACCTAGAACTCTTTAACAAAAGCCCCTGGGAGGGTATCTTCCTGAGTTTCTAAGCACCTTATAGCTGACTATAACCTTCTATAGCTAATTCCCATACGATCTCTCTCACTCTGTAAATATTGTAAATAGCTTTTGACTTTAACTGTATGAATTTGTTAAAATGTATCTGCACAATATTTTTCCATTATGGGTAATATTGCGCACGCTTTGTATTATTTGATATGTATTTGTACTTGTACTTTTATTTTTATTGAACTGCTATCTTTTCTGTAATCTGTTTCATGGAGCTTTTCTCCCTGGGCCTCCACTGAAAATGGTCTCTCTGAGCCCAGTGGACTTCCCCGGTAATCAAACTGGAAATAAATAAATAAATAAACTTGGAAACTGAATGCTATACTGCTGATTTTATTACTATACATAGTGGAAAATAATACGCTACATCCTACTATGTAAGCAATAAGCCATGGTGGTACAGTGGTAGCGTTGTTGCCTCACAGCAAGAGGTTCTCCTGTTCGATTCTTGGCTGGAGTGCCTTCTGTGTGGAGTCTGCATGTCCTCCCCGTGGTTGAGTGGCCTCCGAAAGACATGTGTGAATGGGCGCGCCTTTGCTGAAGGTTGGGCATCGGGCTGGCAACTCGGCCCCATAAAAAAAATCTACTGCCAATCATTAGCAGACTGGAGTTCCACTGTGGCGACCCCTAACTGGGAAAAGACAAACAATCCTACTATGTAAGCAACGTGTGACAGTTAGGAACCTTCTTCTCATTATCTCACTGCTATCACAGAATACCTCATGGAAGCCTGTTTACATTTGTTATAATAGCAATCCACAGCACAAAAACAAAAGCATAATAGTCTGAAAATATAGTGCTGATATGTTGTGTGTAGTGCCTCTGTAACATGGCAGTTGTCAGTCATAGCCATTGCTACAGGCACTTTAATAATGCATTCACACCATTAACATTAAATAAGACCAGTCAGGAGGAGAAGGTTACCACACACACTATAGACCCAGTCTCACATAGTACCATCACAACCTCAAATCATACACATAAACACACAAAGACATACTCGGAGGCTCTGATCAAAAATCTACCAAAACAGCAGAGGCCACCAAAGCAGACACCCAAACAACCACCACCTCAGAACACAACACCTGCAACACATAGACCTCACAGTCAGAGTGTCAAACAGTCACAGCCCTTAAGGCCAAACACAATGCCAGACACACTAGTCATTGGTGACTCCATAGTCAGACACACTGACGTCCCGCTCACCAGACTGAGTAAGGAGAAGGTCACAGTAAGCTGCCTGTCGGGCGCTAGAATCCGCCACATAACGCAAGCACTCAGGTCTCTCAACAGCAGGTACAAATATGACTCAGTCATTGTCCACGCTGGTGTAAACGACCTGAGACGTACCTCCTTGGACTACATGAAAAGAGACATTGAGGAGCTCTCTGATTATGTAGCCCAGGCGGGTATGACCGTGACCTTGAGCAGTATCCTACCTTCACCAAGAATGATGCCACAATACAGAGATAAGATGATCAGCTTTAACAATTGGCTTAAACACTGGTGTCATTCAAAGGGGATCCAGTGTCTGTCTGCCTGGGATGACATGCTGGACAAGCCACGCTGCCGCAAGGGACGGCTTGCACCTGTCACCCTGGGATTCCGGATATTGGCAAAGGCTCTTGCCACCCCATAGTGCCTTTTTAGGCAAGGCTCAAATTCTAAACCTACCACCCTAGAACACAAAAAAGGAAAAAAACTAAGGGTAATGCTGCTCAATGCCAGAAGTCTAAATCTCAAAATGCACGCACTCGAGGCCCTTCTCAGTATGGAGAACATCGATGTCTGTGCTGTGACAGAAACCTGGTTCAAGGCTCCTGAGAGCACCCCAGCACTATCAGGTTTTACCTCATATCATGTGTTCTGGCCCCAAAATCCGGACAATACCAAGAAAGGAGGGGGGGTGTCCATATTCATCAAGGACACCCACACCTCAAGACTGGTGGCAACGCACGATGCATCGGAGACCATCCAGGTGCAATTAACCATAGGCAAGACTGCTCTGCAAATTGTAGCATGTTACAGGCCACCCTCACAAACTCAGGAACCTTACATGGCCTTCCTGAAAACACTAGAGGGGATAAATGTATCACCAAACACCATCATACTAGGTGACTTCAATTACCCTAATATAGACTGGGAACACTACTCAAGCCTAAACACCCTAGCCCAAAAGTTCCTGGAATTCATAAACTCAAATGCCATGGAACAACTAGTCACCATCCCCACAAGAGGAGATAACATACTTGATCTCATCATCACAAACATGGGAGCACAATGTTAAGTATACCCCTCACTGGTGAGATCAGATCACAAACTAATCTCACTGGAGGTCCTCATCCCACCCCCACCTGAAATAAAAAAGACCACAGTAAAGAACTTCTCGAAAGCCGACTTCACACTTCTAAAGACTAGTGTGGTCTCCTTTAAGGCCCCCGAGCCGGCGGAAAACAGTACTCAAGCCGCTGAATCACTTACAAATGCCTTCTACCAGCACCTTCAGGACTGCATGGATAAGGCAATCCCAAGCAAAACAAAGACTCTTTGTACCAAAGGCAAGCGTCCAGTCTGGTGGACCCCAGCCATAAACAAACTCTACAACAAAAGGAGGAAGCTACTACAAGATAGAGCAAAATCCTTAAAAGGTAAGACACCCTTGATCACTATAAGTAAAAAACTAAGAGCTCTCATAAAATCATCCAAAGCAAATTTCGAGAGAAAAATAGCTAAAGACTCAAAGACAATCATAAGACCTTCTTTAGCTATGTTAGAAACCTGGGAGGAAACTCCCAGATATGCTCAGAACTAGTTCAAAATGATGTGAAGATTACTGATCCTACAGACATTGCCAACATACTGGCTGACAGGTTCAGTGCAAACTCCCAAAAGGAGAGATATCTATACCAAATGATTGCAGCCGACCAAACATCTCCAAGGCCCAAGTGAGAACTGCTCTGTCCAAAGCAAAAAACACAGCATCCATGGAACCTGATGGTGTCCCCGGCTGTGTGCTCCACGAACTCAATGAGGAATTAAACCCACAGCTAGGACAGCTGTTTAATCAAAGTCTTACCTCTG
This sequence comes from Protopterus annectens, assembly GCF_019279795.1. Lineage (NCBI taxonomy): Eukaryota > Metazoa > Chordata > Ceratodontiformes > Protopteridae > Protopterus > Protopterus annectens. The sequence continues at coordinate 1,291,818,870 of NC_056744.1, read as the reverse complement.
GATACGTACCCAGGAGTGGCGCACTGCAACTGTGGTCCCACTTCACAAAGGCGGTGCCTCCACCGACCCTGGAAATTACCGCCCATTAGCTTGACAAGCCTTATCTGCAAAGCCATGGAGAGGATCATAATGGACCTCATAAATAAAGACATAGGGAACTTGCAGACTTTGGATCCAACCCAGTTTGGCTTTGTCAAAGGCAGATCATGCCTTTTAAACTTGGTTGACTTTTTGAAACAGTCACCAAAGCCATTGATGAGGGAAAGGCAGTCCATACAGCCTACCTCGATCTGGCGAAGGCCTTCGATACAATACCCCACTCGGGTATCATTGAAAAACTCATCAGCTTAAATGTTAACCCATACATCACAAGATGGGTTGCAAACTGGCTGAGTGACAGAACCCACAGGGTCAGAGTTGCTGGCGTCATGTCAGACTCAAAGCCTGTCACAAGTGGTGTCTCACAGGGCTCAGTCCTGGGCCCACTCTTGTTTGGCATCTACTTTTCCGAAGTACAAGCAAACACAGGAGGGTTATGGCTGACAAAGTTTGCAGATGACTGCAAACTAGGCGCCATCGTAGAAAACACATCTGACACAGATATCCTTCAGAAGGGTCTCACAGAAACGGATAACTGGTGCCAGAGCCACAGCCTAAAGTTAAATGCCAAAAAATGCATAGTCATACCCTTCGGGAAAAACAAGGTTACCCCTAGCTACCAAATAGGTGGCAATCCACTGAGCACAGAAGAAGTTATCAGGGACCTGGGGACCCAGGTTGATAGTAGTCTGTCATTCGACACCCATGTAGCTAAAGTAGTTAGGAAGACCTTCTACATTGCCCACCTTATCATGAAGGGATTCTCATCTAGATCAAGGGAGGTCATAGTCTCCCTTTACTCATCACTCATCAGACCAATGATTGAGTACAATGCCCCATTCGGAATGTATCTGACCCGACACTTGCAGCAGCTGGAGAGGCCACAAAAGTTCCTCACCAAAAGGATAAAGGGTCTCAAAAATCTGTCCTATGCTGCCCGACTGAAAGAACTCCAGCTCTATTCAGTCGCACGCTTGCTCAGAGGTGACCTTTGCCTAACATACAAGGCCATGTCAAACCCAGATTTGATGAATATGCTTCACCTCAAAAATCTAGATCCATCAGAGCCACAAGGGCGGAAACTTAAACCTCGACACGGCTATTAATAGGACGTGCTGGAGGGATAGATTCATCACCCAAAGACTCCCTATGCTGTGGAACAAAATCCCGGTATATGTGAGGCAGAGCACCTCGCTGGCCTTGTTCAAGAGAAATCTTGACCAATGGATGGGAGATCGCAGATATACCCCAGGGATTACCTCAGCGTCACTGCTCGACAGAGGCACAGCAAAATAATGGGTATAGTTCCCCATACTAAAGGGGTGGCATAAGCCACAAAACGATGGGCTAGGCTTGTAAATGCCCTCGGGCAGATAGCCTAGTATGAACCTATGAACCTATAATGTCTAGTATTTAGTTTACAACAAAAGAGCTACCCCTACAGCATGGATACCTATAGGTCCAGTCTATACTTAATGTGCAGCTACAGGTATTTATGACCTTCTACCTTCAACAGTAAACAGTTTACTTTGCACTATATGTTTTTGAACAATAGACATTGCCTCATGTTATTGCCCAGCCAGGCTGTATTTCTAATCTATGTTACATACCTGGTTATATGCTACAATGTGTTAATCAAGCACATCCTCATAAGATCATAGGATCATAGGAAGTTACTAGGCTACTGGCCCTGAGGCTCTTATAAGCCTAGCCAAGAGTTTAGCCTATGTTTAGACAAATCAACACCCAATGCCCCTGTCCAGCATCCCAGGGATGTATTTTCTATTTCCCATCCAGTTATCCAGGCTGAGCTTAAAAAGGGATAAAGAGGTACTCTGCTTGATGTGGAGAGGTAGTCTATTCCACAGATGGGGGAGTCTCTGGGACACAAATCTGTCCCACCAACAAGTCCTATTGATGTCACAGACCAGGTTGAGGCAGCGCGTGTGGGTTACTCGAGTGGAGCTTGACTTGTGGATATGCAGCAGTCCCATCAAGGCGGGGTCCGAGATCACCTTGTATGCCAGACAGAGGTCACCTCTGAGGAGTCTGTATGAAACAGAGTGGAGGGATAGGGCTTTTAGCCTATCTGTGTATGATAGATTTTTGAGGACCTGGATTCTCCTTTTGAGGAACCTCTGTGGTCTCTCCAGCTGCTGCATGTGCTTTGCGAGGTTCATGCTGAATTGGGCGTTGTACTCAATAATGGGCCTTATAAGGGAAGAATACAGGGATGTTATGACCTCCTTGTCCCTGGATGAGATACCCTTACTTATGAGGTGGGCCATGTGGAAAACTTTCCGTACAATGGAAGCAACATGGTGGTCAAAAGTCAGGTGGGTATCAATCTGGGGGCCTAAATCCCTCACGACTTGATTGTGTGCTTAGGACGCTGTTATTAATGTGATAATTTGTGGGGACGTCACTCTCCCCAAAGGAGATGATGATGCATTTTTTGGTATTCAGCTGGAGGCCATGTTTCTGTCACCAGTCATTTGTTTGGGTGAGACCCTCTTGGAGGATTCCTGCATCACTAAGGGCATTGATGACAGCATCTAGTTTGCAGTCATCTGCAAACTTGGTCAGCCATAGTCCACTGGTTTTGGCCTGCACCTCAGAAAAGTATATGCTATCATAATTAATATGCTCCTTATATCCTATTGTAATTAATAAATGCTTATGCTCAGCAAACTCATTATTTAAAATAATACAGAACCTTGCAAGGCTGTCTTACACAGCTTTGAGCACCCTTATGCACCCCCAGTAATTATATTCACTGTTTCAAATCTTTACCCATCTGCCTATCTTGTGCCTCAGAAGTTACCAACTATTATCCTCAGCTAAACCTTCAGCTTGAATGAAATTTCTAGCTCTACTTCTACCATTGTCCAGCTTTGTTCCTTTGGTCAAAGCTATGACTTTATTTAGGTGTCCTGTAACTACATCAAGTGTTCACCCCATCTACTAATTGCATCAGTTACATATCTTCATGCTCAGCCACTCCTCTCTATATATCCATGATACCCATTCATCAGTATCTGAACAGGCAGTGATGAACTGCATGAAACTATCTTAATTTAGATTTTTTTCATAAAGAATTGAATAGACTTTGCTGAACTTACAGTACAAATGTAAGTTCTAGAGTTGTGATGTCTTTTCCCAGTGCCTGTGGTTCTGCCCCTGCTGCATACATATACCATAATATTCATCAAAACATTCTTGTAAACAGTACAATACTAAAGCAATATATTATATTACAGCATAGAAGCCCAATTATCCTCAGTGTTAAAACCTTGAGAGGTCAGAGCATTGTACTGTATTGCAGTATTAACTTATTTTTCAAACTTACCCAACATCACAGGCTTGTCTCCTCCCCCCCATATATTTTAGGATACATTTGTTAAAAGGAAACATTTTTGTGATTACACATTGGTATTTTTGCTCTAAAGGTATGAAATATAGCACATATCTTTTAATATAGTAAAATAATTATTGCATCATATTGCAAATCAAGCTAATATTGCATTCTGTTGTTGCTGTTTTTTATTGCACCCATGAATGCTTTTCTCTATAGCACCAGGGAGTTTGCATTTTATTTGTCTGCTTTCAGCCTTGGTGTGTGTTTTTAATTCTTGGCAAACCAGCCCTACATGCTTTCCTAGTCCTGGTCTCCACTATGGCTTGATGAAGATTCTAATCTCACCAGTAGATTCCACCCCCACCCCCCTTAAAATGAGAGCACCTGTCTTCCATGTCAGTTTCATCAGTTTCGCAAACATTAATCAAACTCTGGTAATCTGAGACATAGTCAGAGCTTCATCCCTCTATGTCAGTAGGACTGACTACTTAACTTCACTTAATATGCTTAATTCAAATTCTACTGGATATCTTGACTTACTCATTCTGCACTCATTGCGACACAGGTAGTTACTAGGTATGCAGTTCAAGAGAACATTAAAGACAGTTCAAGAGAACATTAAAGAGTGTAGCCTAATTTATGAATTTCTGGAGAGCACTGTTTGGTTAAGTGACTTGCACAAAGAAAGACACACAGTAGGCTAATGGAGGTTGTGGGAATCATACCCTGGATAACAGGAAGCAGCTTGTTAACAGTTCACAGCCTTAATTCTCTGAACCAACTGCCAGACTGGTTCTATGGGGTATGGAACCAAGGATCTTCAGCATGTAAAGCAGACATGATACCAACTACACTACAGAACCCATACTTTGAACTATGCAACTGCTTTAGTATATACATACCCAAAAATGTGCTACTAAACTCTGAACTGACTTTAGCCTGTTTTATTCTCAAAATTCTGTTTTCATCTATTTCATTCTACAATAGCCATGTATTGTCCTATTATTTTGATTTGTCCACAAAAGTGTATCTATTTTGTTATAATAAAATAACTTAAGATGCACTTTCAGAATCAAATCTTCCATACTCTGCCCACAATTTTCATTACCAATTAATCTGATACTCTCAGTTGACATTCAACCTCAACCCATGTCTGAAAACTGACAATGCTCTAACTGCCAAAACTCATGTTCTGTGGAAAAATGCCAAAGTTCTCAAAATCAACCACATTAATGCAGGTGCCATGAGAAATACAACTCACATCATCAACAGCAGGCTTGCAGAATATAAATAGGACTTTCTAGCACTCCCTGACACTTGGTTGAAGCCAACAGGTAATAACAATAGTATATCTCCTCCTAGCTATGCTGGCATAAGGAGGCATTGACTGTACACAAGAGGTGGAGGGGTAGCCTTTCTGTACAGAAACAACATCTCTTGCCATCTGTCATATATTTAAATACTGCCTTCTCCTGATAGGAATACCAGTGTAATCAACACCAAAATTAACAATGCCAAGTTCCTATGCTCCCTGGCAAAAAAGAATAAATCACGAACAAAGTTTTGTACTGGCTGACTTCAGATAATAACTCTGAAGTCTTAGTTCATGGACTTTTAAAACCCCTGGAATAGAGCCAATGACTCTGCAACTCATCCTTCTCTCCATCTAAAAAGGTTATCATAACTGGTCAACTTTACTTGATTAAACAACAAAAAAAAACCCATGGAAAAAAATTATTAGATTGGATGTTATCATTCTCACTTAAAAATATTTCACATTCAGACATGCTGTTAGACTTCATTAGTGACTGCCTTCTCACTCATACTATACAAAATCTAACTAAACTACAAAAAATAATAATTAATTAAATACATTTAAAAAATCATTCAATCGTTCAATCAATCAGTGTTTAATTTGTTTTTACACAATATTTCAAACATTATTTTATTGCTTTTAACCTCATAATGGACAATGCTTGCTGCTTGGTCCACTCCTTTTGTACTACCTCTGGATGAAGCAGCATCAATTTCAAAATTTTTCTTGTCACACTAAATACATTTGCACCCTTATGGAATAAATGCATATGTGCCTCCATTTTGCTGTATATTACTCATTATATCAAAACATAAATTTCTCCTATAGACCAGTTATAGGACATCTACTGTAAAATGTACTCCCTAAAGATTTTAATATGTTCTGTTCTAAAGGGAATAATGTTAGAAATGCAAATTTATCAAGTGGAAGTACGGCTTCCTTTAACAAAACAATTAATGGATATAAAACAAGAACATTTTTGGAATTCAGTGGGCCATCTTCTTAACAATGGCTTTCTAGCTACTCTGATACACTTATCTCTTATCACAACTAGATGGCACATCAGTAGCCCAATCACCTGTTGATTGCCTTCAAAATCCTTTTTTTTCCCCAATAGGTCATATCCAGTGGTATCATTTCCTTTTCCTACTGGTCCATTATTCCTTTTCTGGGGTAGACATTAGGCAGATGTCAGTCTTGGCAAGACCCCCATAGCCCATTCATTCCCTAGCTGGAGGATCTAAGCAGCACATTCCTTTTCCACATAGGTGAGAGTCATGCAGTGCAAAGCACTCCAATCTGCCAGATCTATCAATCTTCTCTGGCAGCTCCTGGAACTCCCATGGCAGCTATTTTGAGATTCACCATGGCTTGCACTGTGAGAAGCATGCATACCTCTATACATGTCTTCACTTAGATTTAGTGCACTTTCACTGCTCAAAATCATGTGCTCAGCAGACCTATTTGCCATAGGTGTAACTTCTAATGCATTCATTAGGTGTCACCCAAGTGGAGAACCAAAGCCACCTTCTTCCCTTAGGACTGGTAATCTGGTGATTGCCTCTCACTCACATTTTCCAGATATTTTCATGATTCTGTGCAAAAAGTTATGCCAGTACCCTCTGGTTCTATATCTATCTCCAGCTCCTCCTCACAAAAGGCCCTGTTTCACAATTCATACCATGTGTATCTCCACAGTTCCTAAACTATTCACTAAACTTAAACGTAGCTCTTCAGCAATTGGCAAGATTCCACCTGAAGTCTTGAAGGCTACAGCTCCCTCCATTGTTTACGTAGTCATAATAGTCATAAACAGACCCATCACAGATGGCAAGGTTCCAGACTATTGTTGAACTTTTCTGTTGAATTCATGTTAATTACTGTCATAACCTTGTTTACTCAACTTCATAGTACTTGTATAACTAATAACTATGTATTGTACTATAAGTTAAAAATAGTAGCAGACCTGCATTCATCCCACCAGTCATAATAATCATCCTTCAGCATTACATTGCAGAAAAACAGCACCATTCTAGCCCATTAAGATGGAAAAGCAAACACAAACTAACTACAAATATTACCTGCATGAAATAATACAATTTCTAATCTTACTTTTCTTTTCCTATTATCTCTACTCACCAGAGCCCATGTAATAAAAATAAATTACTATTACCCTTACATTCTCAAAAAAACTACTCCGTCTAAAAACTGCTAATAGTGTGGCAATAAACCTCCACATATTCATATTTATCAAAACTGACCTATTAATCTTAAAATATCTACCAACAAACATCTAGAATTAAGTAAGTCAGATATAGCTAAACCTTTCTGCAGAAATCTAAATAACAGTATAAACTTAAATAACCATTAATTCTAAAATTTTGGAACAGTTACCCTAACCAAGACACAGCCTGGGAGCACTGTCTTGTTAAGGGACTATTACTATATGAGAAATGGAACTGGATCAATTTTACTTTTATTGGAGGGGTGATCTGACCAGACTGGTCTAAGCTACAAGTGCTCTCTGTGATTAATGTAGCACCTGTTGGCAATAGGTGCTAAATTAGTTAGATTTCTGAGAACAAGAAGATGCAACAAGTAAGTGTGAGTTCAGCTGAATTACAAAGTATTGTCATGGCTCTGTATCCATCCTATGTCCTGTGACTGCTGTTACCTTCTTTCTTCTTCTTCTTCTTTTTTTTTTTTGAAAAGATTCTTTCCATTTCTACTCACCCAGCCCATCAACTCTGCTCTCTTCACTCTCACCCTTACCCCCTCCCAAATCTTCAATGCACTTCAAATGAAGTGACTAAGTGAAGGTAAAATAAGGAATTCCAGTTTATTTTACTGTTTAATTCTGACACTGATGAAGACAGATTTGTTTTACTTATTAAACTGTCTGATGATAAATGGTACCCCAAATTTCTACAGAGAGCCTTCTAACCATCAGTTGTTCAATCTCACTCCACTTAAGATATTCCATAATGTTTATAGCTTTTCATTTGCAGTAATGCTGAGCCACCACTTTCCTTTGAGGTGACAGCTGCCATTCTGTCTAGCTGCAAGGTCATATCTCTCAATATGCCAGCTCTCAAAGTCACAGCAAGGACAATCACCTATCATAGCAGTGAGTACAAAATCATAGCTATTAAACTCTGCCTTTGACCAAATTTACATTCTGAAGGAAAGGGATCATTGTCTATAATCTCACACAGATGGTGGCCCATGTAATCACGTAGACACACACACACACACACACACACACACACACACACACACACACACACACACACAGACATGCGTGCTCACGCGCACAAGTAAGAGTACTTCTGCTCTACTACCAGAACTGGGTTTAATATGCTTTTGAGAGGAAAAGTAGTACCAGCATTTTAAATACATAGGCAGTACCATGGTAAGTCAATAGTCACCATTCAGTTTAGAAAGCCGTTTACTGTGCACTTAAAATACTGGCACACATTTAATTCTGTTGTGTCCACTCACTGTTCATTAAAACCTTATATGCGTGCAGCACTTGCTTGGTATCACTATGTAACTCTGGACAGAACTTGTATAACCTATTTATCTCAGTCCAATATAATACATGTTCCTAGCACAGCTTGAAAAATATTCATGTACTTAACTTACTACTTTAGTAATTTTAAACAAATTCTAATGTTTTAATATTTCAGTATCCACTTGCTTTGCTGCTTCATTGACATCTTCAGCAGATAATGCCTGGACTCTCCAACCAGACAAACTACCAGATAATAATCTAAAAAATATTAGAGCATTGTTGGGTCAGTGGCTCAGAAGGTAAAACACTCACTATTCATGATGTAAGATCAGAGACCGTAGGTTCTGCTTCCACACCAGCTGAATGGATCAATTTTCCATTGCTATTACTGTAGCACAGAATTACATGATGCTGCACTCCTGAGTATGGCATCCTTCATATGAGACATTAGACTGAAAGTTCATCTGCCTTTGTTGGTAGTAGCTCAGATGGATGTAAAAGATGCTATGGCATTACTTAAAAGAGTAGGGTTTTCTTTATTTATATATCTTAATAGTACACACATTTTTACATTATTTACACATTCATATTCACAATGTTTTACTTTCAGTTTCACATTAATGATATCTAAACATTTCATATTGTCCAAAGCACATTGTAAACACACTACCAATATTCCCATATTATGTATTTTAACTTTTCACTCTTCTCAGGACAGAATAAGAGAGCACTTATATCATATTAGAGTCAAGTCTGGTAGTAATGCTTTGTCTAAACATGTTGTACAAGTGGGTTCTGATCACACTTTTAAGTTTTTGGTTACTGAGGTGATTAAATCTAATCCCCGTGGTGGAGATGTTAGGAATGATACTGAGGAAAGGGAGACTACATGGATCATTAGGTTGAAAGCAGATCGGGGACTTGGTCTAATGACAAAGTCCCTCTAAAACCTATTCTTAAATCTAGAGCTCTGAGTTATTTTCATTATATATATATATATATATATATATATATATATATATATATATATATATATATATATATATATATTATATTGTATTTAATGTATTTATATGATTTCTAGGTGGTGTCACTTTAAATGGTTCCAAGCAGCTTTAATTGTTATTTGCTCTTGGACAAGATAGTATTTAAGCTGGCTGTGTTTTACTTGTGTATGGTCTGAAAAAGCCTTGTTGGTGAAAGTGCTTACCTGTTTATGTCTTCTAGTCTTGTTTATTAAACAGTTTCATGTTTTTATACATTTAATTGCTGTGTTTTTATGCCATTACTCAGCCTTGGTCTGCTCTACTGCTTCTGTGTTTCGTTTGGACTGATTATTAGATTTATTCTCAACAGTGGAACATTCGTTCCCTGGAGGTGTTTCATTTTACTTATTTTCTTTCTTCAATAACTTTTTAAGTTTTCCATTATTTCTCTTCATTTTCTCATTATACTTTCATGCTCCTTCACTCCCAATCCACTTATTTCTTTTTTGAAATAATGTACACCATTCATTTTCTTATTTGTAATCCCACTTTTTAAAAATGTTTCAATCCTTACCACAATTCCAGTCAGCCAAGCCTTGTTTTTAACCACAACAACCAAATCATCTGCATATGACAAGCACATAGATATTACTATTCCTTTCTCCATCTTCCATCTTGCTTTTGTTGTGCAGAAAGTGCATGTTTGTATTATTGCTTTCCTCACAATACAAAAAGATACATGTTCAAGGGACATCCTTAGTTAACCCCTCCCTTCCCTAACTTATATTTGCATCTTTTTAATTGTCTCTTCTAAATGTTTCTTAGCACTTACAAGTCCTCTTTTACCTTAATTCTTCTACTTCTTTTTTATACACTTTCACTTTTTCAGCCACCTCCATAATTTCTTACTGTTTATATTCTGCATTACCTTCTTGTCTAATACTGCATTCATCTTTCCTTTTCTTGTTTTACATTCTTTTCCCTAAAATTGTGAAACATCTTCTTTTTCCCCATAAAGAAAAACATTTGTCTGTTCATCATTGTCTTAAGTTTATCTCTATTTTGCATTAATTTCTATTTCTGTTCTATTATTCTGTCACAACATTGTTCTCTTTTTTCATGTTTTCTCATCTTTTATATGTCCAATTTCTATTTCCCCCTATTTTCAACTCTACACATTTTATTAACTCTTCAATCAACTTAATATATTGTGATATTTTTCCTCTTTTCTTCCTTCGTTTACGATTTAAGTCTTCCACCATAATTATTGATATGTTTATCATTATATACTTATTTATTTCTTCAGACACCTTTTCCCTTTCATACATATTGGGGTATGCTTATATCAATATTAGTCTTACACCTGTCTCTTCTTTGCAAATCACATATTACCACCCTCCCAGGAACTACTACTGTCACAGCTAATATTTTCATTTCCTCACTTTTTATCAGATCCTTTTCCATGAACATGTCTCATTTCCCATTGATACTATAACTCTCTTCTCATATTGTTTCAAACATTTCCCTTTTTTCTTATTCACATGCATTTTGTCCAACAAACATATTATATCCATACTTAATATTATATACCACTCATCCACTTACAAACTCCTGCTATAATTTTCTGTATCGCCCTTTCCCTTTCTGTATAGCTTTCTTACTTCAAGTTTTTCTTTCTTTCTTGTTATTCTTTTAACTCTCACTCAACAGATTTTTTATCATTTTTCTCTTGTTCTTTCCTGTCTTCAACTCTCCTCCTTTTCTTTACTCATTTTCCCAGTAATACTTTCTTCTTCACAAGTATTCACAGTGACATGTTCAACTACTTTCCACCTTCTCTACTGTTTTCTTATCTGTTTCCCTTTTTGACTCTAATAAAGGGCAGTACAATGTCCACTTTCATTACATTTTTACATAGATGTTTATAATTCCTGGTAGTCTGCCACCTCTTTCCTCATTGACCACCTCTTCTTTTGTTGCAGTCTTGCACAAAATGTGTTTCTCTATAAAAAGTGCCCTTTTTTCCCCTTTTAACATTATTATGTTAGGTACATGCTTCAGTTTCCCATCAGTCACATTCAGTGTTACTCATACTTCTCATCTCCTGCCCACATTTTTATTTTATTATACACTTAATTAACATCATGTAGTTTACTATAAAATGAGAAAAAATAGTTTTTAACTCATGTTCTTCTACATCTGATAACTGTACATTTAATTTTTGTAATTATGTGCCTTATTTGTGAAACAAGAAGTCTTTCCCCAGTGCCAGCATACTTTTTTTTTGCTTTATTCATAAAGCATTTTGCTAAACTAAGAAGTTTCATTTGTCACTTCACAAAAGTCATCATTACCAAAATGAATTAATTATTTTTTTAAATCAAAACCCAGTGGCAAAATAATATTATCCATAATACCATAACTTGTAATGGCTTCATTGCTATTTTTGTTCTGATTCTTATCAATGGTCATTTTCTCTGCCCATTCAGCACTTCAGTTTTCCTTTATTTATTTATTTATTTATTTTTATTTTACATTTGTTATATGACTGAGCTTTTGGCTCATTTTCAGCAGAGACCCAGGGAGAAAAGCTCCTCAGTGAATAAAATTTAACAAAGTTCAATTACAGTCAGCAAAAATTTACTATCAGGTTACAATAGCACAAGCAATTATTAAAGAGCAACGTGATTTGTTTTTAGCTATAGACAGCATATATGCAATAGTTGGATGGAGAGAGGCTCTGCAGTTCAATAAAATTTAACAAAGAATCAGTTACAGTCAGCAAAATTTACAATTGGGTTGTAATGGCATAGTAAATTAACATACCTGAGTTATTGTAGATAGGTTTAGAGAGGCTGCATACAGAAGTAGTAATGTAGATATAAGGAAGTAAAGAGGTGATGTCCAAGATGACAGACAGGTGGAAGCAGAAGATTTAATGGGAAACAGCATGAATATAGTTTAGATGAGGTAGGCAGTGAAGAAATATAGGAGAGGGAGGGAGAAAGAAAGAGTCGATGGAAGGAAGGAAGTGGAGGGAGCACAGTATTAGAAGTAAACTTGGGGAAAGGAGAAGTATAGAGAGGCACACTCTTCCCTCTTGCTCACTGCTTCTTCTTCTACCTATCTGTCTCACAATTTCAGCATGTCTTTGTAGTTCTATTTTCAGTGTTTGTATTAATGCTTCTCACTTCACCATGTTGCAGCTATGTATCCTTAAAACCAATGTTATCACCAGCTGAATATATATCCATATTTAGACCATCAGTCCTAACTTTGTTTACCAGACTGTTCAGATTTTCATGTTCCAGTAGCACTCATTCTGCCATTATATTCCAATCAACCTCATTTCAATCCACATATCTTCCTACAAGATTAAAACAACTAAGACTTGTGTTTCAAGTAGTTCACCATCAAAATATGTCACAATTGCCTCTGCCAACTCTGTAACAGGCTGCATAGGCCTGCAGTATTCTCAGCCCTGTGACTGCTATTCTCCACCATGATGGAAGGCTCTGAACTCAGTAGCAGCCCTCTGTCACCACCTAATAACTCAGACTAAAAAGAGTTCTCCAGTGCCCTATCCAAATTTCCTCTAGTCATTATAAATGCAACCTTGGGTCTCCCATCAAAAAGAGGCCAGTAGCATAGTGGGGCTAACACAGTCAACAAAAGATAAATATAAAAATAAATATAATAGCCATCTTCAGATATTTTAATGCACTCATTTCCTGAATCCTGCCTATAGCCTCATCCTAATAAACTTGTTAAAATACAAGATTACTGCCTACTCACAAGACATTCCAATATCTATTAGAACTAAAGTTTAGAGAAAAAGGAAACATCCCTAAATGTCAATTCTTCCTCTACAGTATAATCACTATCTTGCTGCATTTTACAGAAACACAAAGCTCTTCTACAGTGCTCCAAAACTCTATTCTGAGTTAGCTATATGCCATGACATTGTTCCTGGTATGATGTCATATTTTTTCTCTGTTCACTGTATTTTTTTCTGGATATTGAGAATTATAGTCATTAAATAATGCCTGACATTTCATTTTATAATTCTTCATCAGAAAATGAGTATTGGTACAAAACCCTTTTTTCCATTAACTTTTAGAAATTATTAGAATAATTATTTAAAATTACATGGTGCTTTTGGGCTCCAGGAAAAATATTTTAACATCCAAATTTACAGTTCCTGATTTTGGGCCTTCATTCCCTCTCTGTCCATTATTTTTGGCTTTGTCCAGAATTTTTGAGCAAAGACATTGTAAGAAATGCTGTGTTGACTCATTTATTACTCTTTAGAAACACTGTACATATGAAACTACCAAACACAAAGCGAAAAAAGTCAGGGAGTTGTCCAGCTCTGACTTGACCTGAGTGGGAAACTAAACTTCCACCAGCTATGGGTCTACTTCATAACATTGAAATTTCATAATGTTGAATTTCATAACATTGAGACCATAACATCGAAAATTCAAAACACAGAAAACCCAAAACATTGAAAACTCAGAACATTGAAAGTGTGCTTCATAACATTGAAAACTACATTGCACAAGTAAATAAGATCCCCTCCACCTAGAACACCTAACTAACAGACTTTCTATTACATTTTTACAGGGGGGAAAGCCCCCCTGCACCCCACACCCCCATAAATTAAATATACCAACTCCAAGATCGCACTATAGTGGAAAAAAGTTACTTTCCTAACCTCAGTGTATGGTGATTGTGATATGATGATGTAGTAGAAAGCGGGTTTGTTAGTTATGTGTTGTTATATGTGGAGAGGATGTTATTTACATATGCATTGTAGTTTTCAATGTTATAAAGCACACTTTAAATGTTCTGAGTTTTCAATTTTTGAGGTTTCCAGTGTTTTGGGATTTAGATGTTTTGGTCTCAATGTTATGTAATTCAACGTTATGAAATTTCTATGTTATGAAGTAGACCCCAAGCTACCACCTATTTGAGATTGGTAAAACATTACAGCAACATCAACATGACATAACTTCCTGTTTTCTATTGCTATGCTGTCAATAACCCCTGTGCCCCCCAAAAAATATTTAGTTCCAAGGTGTACAGGGTTGTAGCCAAGAATTTACAAAGTGTGCATATTGAAGCCATATTGCTCTCCCCTATATAAGGTGTAGGTTATGCCAGAGCACTGAATTACACTGCAATCCATCCCTAAGAAGTATAGGCCATGAGCTAGCACTGCAATACACTATAATTTTCTACAGAGTCTGGTGTCTTAAATTTTAGTAGACTTTCAATAATGAGAATATTGCTTTTTCTGCTCCAGAACTTGTGCTTCATTGATTTTACAGTGCTGATATTCCAGCTTTGCTCCTACAGTCTTTTACTATGCTTATAATTTACCTGCTTAAAGTGGCATTCTAATGCTTTCTGTTCCACTAATCTTTTTATCTTCCCTCTCTCCTACTGAGACATTAAGCTAAAGTTTCTGAAATTCAAACTTGCCTGTTGTCATTGACTTGTAACTCAGAGAAGTTGCATTCCAAGGCCTTCTGTTTGCCTGTTCTTTGTGTCTCCCTCATCATCCACTGAGATATTAAGCTAAAGTTTCTGAAAGAGCTCCAGTACTGATGTTATTTGATTGGATCCCTCTCTATCCATTACAGAGCTACTCCCACCCAGGGTCATTTATGCAAGGTGTGGGGTGGTGTGGAAAGCCCTGAACTGTGAGTGATAAGCTATTAATCAAAAATGAAAGAAAAAAAGCTTTAATTTCAATTTTGCTTGAATATTTAAGATGCACTTGTAGTGAGCTGTGTGAAGACATTTTTTTGCATTTGTCTGTTTTTTTCTTTCATGTTTTAGTAAAAAAAGTCATCTTTTTGGATATTTTAGTTTTTTCAGGGACCTTAGTCTTGGAGCTTAATCAGTTGTGGGAAGATTCTACATTATACTGTGCCCCCCAGATTCATGAAGCTTGCGCCAGGTGCAGGCATAGCGTAGGCGGTATAAAGCCAAATATGGCCATCGAGCGATTCAGGTACGATCCAATTCCACGTGCACTACCGGCATACGCCAGAACTGCGCAGCCCCCGGTGTAGGTATGCTAATCACCCCATGTGCAGTGTAGCACCATGCAAATGAAGGCATATAGCGATTCATGAAGTGGCGCACGTGTAGCGTAAGCCCACGGAAATGTAAACCAAAAAACACGGTTTACATTTTCCCAAACAGAACATCGGAGCTATGGAAGAGGGCCAGACCCAGGTATCACAACGTTAACATATGCCAATGGCGAAATACACAGCCAATGGCATAAGAAAAGATGCACAACACGTAAATAACAACATTTAATGTCATGTCCACAGTAACACACAGCACAACCGCAGGGCATGTGTGCGGAAGCTGTAACATAAAGAAATAATATAAAAATGTCATAAAATCGCAACGTAATAGAAATCAGGTTTACAGCATAATACACAATGGTAGGCATGGAACACCACAACCAAGGTGCAAGGGTTGCTAAGGGCCTGCGATAGTGTTCGGCGCAGTAACTATGAATTAGTAGTCAATGCCATGCAAATGAGGCAGATAATACTGAATCGCAAATGTCCCGCCGGATGAAGGTTGTACCATACGGCACAGCGGTATAACACCGAGGAGTGGCTCAGAGGAGATACATGACATCAGCAGAGGGTGTGCCACCGTAGCAGTAAGCACATTGGAGCATTGCAAATCTGGCCTGTCCGTTGCTAAGCAAAGCTGCAGGACAGGGGTGGGGAGGAATCGTTTAGCTGAGAGCACACATGGTGCCCAAAAGCGCATGTGTACGAGGATGAAAACGTGCCCAAAACCCAGTAATCGGACGCACGCACCGCAAACAATAGCAGAAACAGGAAGGTCAGGGGAAGAAAAGAAGGAAATGTGGAAGTAGGGTAATTGGAGTACTAATGAGCAATCAACACCAATCAACCCACGAAGGCCAATCGACGGCAGCTGACAAGTCTGCTTGCAGAAACCTGCAAAACAGGATAGGGGAGGCATTGGAATGCAAAGAAAGGAAGGGAGGTATTGGATTGCAAAGATAGGAGACCTGACACAGCAGAGCAAAGCAAACCGACAGCAGACTGGCAGTAGCACACATAACGCAAGATACGCCAGGTCCAGGAAAGTACAAATGAAAGTAGGCTGCAGGATGCATGCCAGAAAATGGTAGGTGCAACGTGCAGAAATGTAAAGGGAAGGTCAAGAGGTAATCCACGGCAGGCAAATGTAATTCAACACCAAAGGCACCACAATAGTAGTTCCAGCAGTAAAACACATAAGATAACCTGTAGCTACGATCGTACATACACACCCTATGACATCATCGGTGTTCACAGCACAATAGTATAAAGTGTGAAAGCACCCAACACACACCTGTGTATTCCCAAACACTGCACCATAGGTGTAAACACACAGGGAACTTTTAAAATGTACATGTTGGGAGCTGCCATAGCTGTGATTCATCAGCATGTGTTAGAGACTGACGGTGTTGTGGAGGATGATGCCGACAACCACCGCAGGCCTCGGAGGAGAAGGAGAGTGTTCAGACCAAGGGTAACCTACCAGGGGCTACATGACCTGGAGATAGTAGAGCATTACAGGGTGGACAGGGACATCTTACAGCAAATAGTGGAGCTGTGCCGGCCACGCCTGAGAACCAGAAACAACAGAGGGGAACCCATCCCAGTGGACATGAAGGTATGTGTAAGCCTGCGAATACTGGCCACAGGTAC
This sequence comes from Protopterus annectens, assembly GCF_019279795.1. Taxonomy (NCBI): domain Eukaryota; kingdom Metazoa; phylum Chordata; order Ceratodontiformes; family Protopteridae; genus Protopterus; species Protopterus annectens. The sequence continues at coordinate 1,291,801,838 of NC_056744.1, read as the reverse complement.
CTTTCAAAGGCCAACTGGAGATATAATGGGTATCTCACAGGCATCAGCATCCAGGGTACTACACCAGTTCCTGGATGCCATGTTACCACATGCCAATGAGCAGATATACTTCCCCAGAACTCAGGAGGAGTTGGCCAGCAATATGCGCCACTTCCACCATGTGGCACAATACCCGGAGGTACTGGGTGCGATAGACTGCACGCACATACAAATCAAGTCACCACCCGGTGAGCAGGGTAGGCGCTACATAAACCGCAAGGGATTCCACTCCATCAACTGCCAGGTCATGTGCAATGCCCAGGGCATTATCATGGATGTGTGTGCTGGCAGCCCTGGAAGCTACCATGACTCCCATATCTGGCATGCCTCACAGCTGTATCAGGTATTTGTCAGGGGGGACATCCCACATGGCCATCTTGTGGGGGATGCTGGCTATGCACTGGAGCCGTGGATGATGACTCCCATCAGAAATGCACACACACCCATGCAAGAACGCCATAATGAGGCACACGCACAAACCAGAATCATCATAGAGCGTGTGTTCGGGATGCTGAAATCACGGTTCCGGTGCTTGGATACATCTGGTGGAGCCTTGCAGTACTCTCCAGGCACGTGTGCCCACATCGTCATAGTATGTGCCATGCTACATAATATGATCCTGCGAAGCAGCTGCAGCAGGGACAAAATGGTGAAGGCCCTCATAGCCCACCGCAATTGCCAAGGCCATTACAGGCACAGAGGGATTCAGACCATGAACACACTGTGCCAGCCCCAGTAGGCAGATGGAGGCGTGCCCAATATGCCTACGCCTTGGCAAAGAGGGAACATAGCACATACTCTGACAGTGTAGGCCCCTACGGACTGACACCTCTCCACCTGCACACACAGTAAAATGGATGGCACACAAACATGACCACCTGTAAATTGTAATGTATAGGTGGCCCAATGTGTGACTCCTACATAGGCAGCCCTCAAACATTGTAAACACAACAGCCAGTGGAACACGGAATGCCAACACCTGAACAGTACATGAGCCTTACAGCATATGGTGGTGCTGTGTGCCTGTCACGTTCCTCGCCAGATATATATATATATATATATATATATATATATATATATATATATATATATATATATATATATATATATATATATATATATATATATATATATATATATATATATATATATATATATATATATATATATATATATATGTACACATATGCATATATATAATACAGATAGAAAGGGCAATAGAGGGATATATGGTGATATAGATGGATTCAGCGATATCTGCAAATATAATAGATAGTTCAACGACATTCATAACACCTTGGAGGTACAAATAAATAGGATACCGCCAACCATGGAATGTGTAACATACCGACATGCATAACCACGAGGCTGAAAGACCGATAGAACACAGTACCGGAACAGTACATCCGCGAGTAATAGTATGATGATATGAAGGGACAGTTAGTCACCGCTGCCGGTGTCGCGGTCCACGTAGGTACTGTGTTCAACTGTGTCTGTGAGTGCCGTAGTCTGTGTAAGTGTGCGTTGAGGGTGCCGTGTGCATCCCTGTGTGACTGTAATGTGTGTGTGTGTCCGCAACATGTGTTTGTTAGTGCCAAGTCAGAGGCAGATCAGTACGGTAGGTGTGGGTATAGCTAGCCGTAGGCATACGGCTACTACCTGTCCCACAGTAGGAGGGACAGCCCCACCCTGGGCAGGTGTGTCCAGACATAAAACAGTACAAAGGGCAAATGTCCGAGATGGTAGGACATAAATATGTCCCATATATAATGTAACAGTCGTATGTAATAGTTATGCCTGTATGTAAGAAACGTAAATGTTACATGCAATATGATAAGTAGCCAAAGTCACACAACAATAGGTATGTAGTGAGGATAAAAGTATGTGCTAACCTGTGTACTGACCGTGGCTACGTGTTGGCCTGTAAACACCGCTGTGTGTCCCGCAGGTGTCCAACAATGACCATATGAAAAGGTGGCAACCCATGGCAAACAGGCTCTTTTAACAACACAACCACAATGACTGCAAATATCTGGGACAGAAATACAAGGGATAGCTGTCACTTACACATATCCCTTGATATATCGCCGCAATTACGGAGGTATACAAGTAGCAAGCTCACCTGCAGATGATATAGAAACCAATTAACAATGGCCCAACGTACAATCCCGTAACATAAGTCTACTAACTGTTAGCTCTCTAATTAGGGATGGAGCCCACACACATATATACGGATTATGTAGAAATGCAAGGCCCACAAACCTGTATATGCTACGTACACCCACCGACATCCCCCCACTAGAAACTAAAGCAATACAGACTGTAATAGCAGCACAAACATCCAGTCAGTCAATTACATCTGCAGAACCCTCAACATACCGTGTGAGAGACACAATTAAAGGCGTCATGCAAAATTGCAGGTGTTGTATAATGGAACAAACAGCCATGTTACAGGTTTTGTTTGCAATACTCCGTTATCACACGTTGGGATGACAGGTACACCCACATGTTGAACCAAATACTCTACCTGTCACACACAATCCACGGGGGACATGAATCCAAACTATACTTGTCTCCATGCATAGCAGTTGCAGTTACACATAACAAAACACAATACAGACCGTCTCCCGAAGGTAGGGCAAATAGGCAACGCCCAAGTGGAGAATCCAATTATACCCCACTGTTGCCGCGTAATTGGCGAATGGAGTAGCTGCACAGCTGATATGCAAGTAATTAGTCACTCAGGAACACCAATTGGCGGGATGAATCCACATGTTACAGGTATCGACGTATATAAGGATGACTTGCCAGACATTCAAACCGTATGCTCATACCGAATACCAGTTGAAACACTGTGAGAGAGATAGAAACGAAATGCCGTAAGGACAACAAGGTATGTAGAACGCCCGATATGTAAGGTTATGTATAGCATGATCTGTATTAATTAGTTTTACTGTATGTATAGCCTGGTTTGCATTAATTAAACGTGTCCGCAATGCATAAAGTGGGGAAAGGTATTTATGTACTGATGTCTTGCTGAGCATACTAACGCTTGTAGAAACTGTGCGTCCAGCAGTGGGACACAAGGTACACAGCACAGACACCACAAGGGATGCTACATGAGGGCGTTAAACAGAACAATTCCATACAACCCGCCATCAGTGGTAGGGTATGTCCAACAAGGACGTGCCATAGCAGGGGATAGTATATGTTGATATACTGTCACAGCACGCATGTGTATGGGCATATAACGTTAATGACATATGTAAGGTGGTCCCGCTGTGCAAGTATGCTTTGCATTATGGGATACTATGTGAAATATGTGTAATGTATAGTATTATAGGTAGATATGACAGATATTCTACACAGCATAACAGGCATATCATGCATACCACAGGTATCGTCTATTGGTATGTACAATAACAGGATACATATGGCCTGTAGGTATGGGACATAGTAATAGCATGATAGCTAATCTAAATGGAAGGGCTACCAAGTAACCATGCACAAAGGACATGTAATAGCTTCACAGGTGCATAGTGGGGTACTATGCAGTCTGGCAAGTCCATGTGTAAGCACAACTACAGTGTTCACACTAGTGGCACCTCTCTAGGGTAGTGTCCTGTGAACAGCAGAGCCAGGTGTCACCTGCACCTCTGCACAGTACAGCCACTGCAGTGATCCCAGGCCTACATGTGTCTCCCAACCACCAAGGGAGGTATCACATGAACAGTGCTACTGAGTGTCCCTGCGTGATGTACATAGGACTTATGTTCCAAAGCATGGTGAGTGTCCGGTTTGGGAATGTAACCCACAAGCACATCCCACTCATTGTGGCATGTGTGCACATATCCATGAGCATGTTGCTCACAGTGGCCTCTGCTTATGTCGTATGAGGAGTATATCCATTAATAATGTTGTGGACATGGGCCCTGTCTGATCAGCAGAGGTCACCCCTGAGTATGTAGTATGCAAATGTGTACACATGTGGTGTCCATAGTGCAGCCGCATATTTAAACTGTCGTAGCTCAGTAAACATCATGGCGTGTTAATGTTGTGGCATGTAAAGCTGTAGCTGTTGTGTAAGGTACACCCTAAATGGGGTGGTGTACCCTTGAATGTGTGTAGATGTCTTGAGTTCAGAGGTACAATGGGTGCCTATGTACCAGCTACACACCCAGTACAGATAGGTGTGGCCACGTAGAAGGATATCCACGCCACAGTGGCAATACGGTAATCACAGGAGTGGGTGCGACATATGTGTGTACTGCAAACATGTACAATGTGATATGTATGTAGGGGACTACCATCCATGTGATAGTCAGTGGGTGAATGGTGTAATGCAAAGGTGATGTGCATGCACCTTGTGTCATGCAGCTTGATGCCATGATAGTCATATTATGTATCTGTCACAGCGACACCCATATGGTTGGAGTCAGTATCAGCTGGTGGAGCAATCATGGCACTTGGTATGCAGGGGTTTGAAAGCTAGGCAGGGAAAGTCCCATGTGCTAGCCTGTTCCACAGGGAAGCATATACTGAACATGAGGGGCCCTATGACTGAGGACCGTGGTATGCCAAATGTACCTGACATGTAGTAGGTACTATGGTATGCTGGCCTCACTGTGTGTCCTGTCCATGAGCCACATAGCATAACATCCTGAGACACAGGGTACGATGTGCAGGTGGATGTGTATGTTGTCAATACCAGAATGGGGAATGGTGCTGAAAGGCAATGAGAGGACAATGTAGGATGTGTGGACTCCCATACCATCAGCAACTGCCCTGGTAACTGTATGAAAGGAGTCCACCATGTGTAGGGGCCATGCTCTGGCCCTAACAAGCCCAACCAGGGTGGCAGCAAAGGACAGGAGCCCAACAATGTCTCTGTGAATGACGTCCTTGATGATGTGCCCCATAGCCATGCAGAACAGTCCAGTCAGGTGTGTAGGACTATAGTCCCACTCGTGCAATGTGGTGCCACCTGTGTGTAGTGTGATAAATGCTGCTGTGTGCCATTCAGGGGCTACAATGTCTGAAACAAGGCTATTACTGAATATGGTGGCCTAGTGGGGAGACATGTAATTCAGAGGTTGGTGGACATCACAGCCTGGGACGTTGGAAGGTGACATGGGGCCAGTGTCCCAGGACATATAGAGTGTAGGTCAGTACTGTGTAGGTGTGACCACAGGGACACCACAATGTTCATGTATGGATTGCGGCCCTGTAGTGAGTGAGAGGGTGTAATGTCAGCATTGAATCCATCCTCCAGCATGTTGGCAACAACACCTGGGTCTGCAATGTTCCTGAGTGACTGTTGTATGTGACAGCAGATGTGGGTGTTGCCATCGACTACTGATATACCACCATAATGCCTGGTGGTACAACCCGGAATGTGTGGCAGTCATGTTTACGTAGCTAGTCTTGGAGTATGTGATGAGGGACCCTGTGGCCCCACCACGGCTGACCAGTGAGCCACCCCACACATGGGAATGTACACCACTGTGCAACAGCCTACACCTGTTGTTGTACATCATATGTCCATGGAACATGACCACCAGAGTGGCGTCTGTTATCTGGTGTGTACCATCATGGCTCTGTGTGGAATAGCATGATCCATGCAGTTGTGTACATGCTAATGAAGTGCACTGGGGTATGTGTCAGCATTTGTATGTGCATTGTCCATCTGCACGGGTGTCATGATGTTAACAACCGCTGTCAGCAGACGTCTGTAGTAGGTGTTGTAGTACTCATGTACTGTGTATGCTGTGATGGGTGTGTTGCCGGGATGTGGCTAACAAGGTCGATTAGCATATGTTCAGAATCCACCAATGAGGGGATAACCCCAGGTGTGTAACACCAGTCACATGGTGGTAGTGTTCATGCCAAGGGTAATGTAGGTCTTGGAGGTGGTGTGTATGGGTTGACCCAGCAGAGCGGAGGGTATGACTCATGGATGTGTCGGTACATGAGTGGCTATCCCAGTGAAGTGTGGGGTAGTGTCAGTCACACATCAGTAGTAGCTGTCTGAGGCCCACTGTCCACTATACCAACATAGAAGGTATGTTACCCGTGGGGTATGATGTTGACTCTGTCACTTGTTACAATGTGTATAGTGGTCCCGGACACAGTTAGTTGCACGTGGAGCACCTCTGATGCATTGTGCTAAGTAACTTGCCAGGATGTGTGCAAAACATAGTGGGATATGGGAACCCCTCAGCTGTGGGTGTGCTGGTCCAGGTATGTGCCTGAAAGGTATGGTCTGTCTATAACCTGTCATTGCAGGTGTGCTCTGCAGAGCCTAGAGGCAGGTCCCAGTCACTGCAGAGATGTTTGAGTGGTGCATTATAAGGTGTGCCTTGCCTGCGTGCGTCACAGAGGAAGATGCAAGCATTGTGTCACATGACCCCATGTCGTGCCTGCCAGTTACCGCCCTGCTGGTGACAGTTATTGGAAACTGTGCAAGACAGGCAGTATAGAAGCAGCAAGTGCCTTACATGTGAGCTGTACTCCCAGGGCTGACAGGTGCAAGTCATCTGTGCCACAGCATTGTGTTTGACCAGGTCAGTCATAGCGGACAGATACCAGATGCCTGTGGAATGACAATAGGAGCATAGGCAACTGTTGAAGTGACACAGTCAGTCATTGTACAGTGGTATCGTGTCCGGATGAATGCAAAATGCTCCCCAGGGCTTGGCCCACACCCTCAGGGCTATAAGACTGGTGAGCTATTGCATGTCCCTGCACACGTAGTCTGTGAAGTGGCATCACAGGGCAGTCACACTAACATGGAGAATGACAGTCATATCGTACCTGGTGAGGTGTGGCATGGGTGCATAGGTTATGTTGCAGAAGCAGTTACCCGACAGCAAGATGTAAGCGACTAACGCCTTGTGTAGCCTGCTGTGTGGAACTGCAGTGTGACTCCCTACAGAGTCATCTATGACTGGTGTGTTGTGAATGTTATAACTCACTATTGGCTGTATGTGATGGGCACACATGAGTCTGTGGGCTATAAGCTGGTGATGTTGTCTTCCATGATGGGGGCTACCTCTGGTGCCTACAGTGAGTATGGAGACGTACTGCACAAGTTGTCCTCATAGGTGTGGCCAGTGGTGTAGATCATGTGAGACTATGTGATGGGTGGGGTGTGTTGCGAATGTTACACATCCCCAAATGACTGTCAGGTGCAGTCAGGGTTGGTGACAGCATTACCCCCAGCCATAGCTGTCAACCTCCTGTCCCCAAACTGAGGAACATTAGCCCTCATACTGTGTGACAAATGGGCAAAACGTGGAACACTTACAACTGGCTTACTAACAGCTTCAACTAGGAAGGGCATATGATGGCTAAAATAGGCTGGTTTTACATATAAAAAGATATTCTAATGAATTAATATGATTCCCATCTATTTAGCCATGGCTAGCAGGTAAACAATTTACAACAATGAATGTGTGACAGACCCTTCCAATGTGGAACCTTGAGGAACATGCACCTTTAGAACCCCATATGAGGTACGTTCCTCGTAATGAGGTACACCTGCGTGCTATGCCCCCAGCACGGCTGCAGAAGTGCATCCCCCACAGGCTGTAGTGCCGTATGTTGGGAGGTGAGCATTGAATGTGTACATGAGACAATTGCTCTATTGCCACATGTACGACATATCCCTCATATAGACAGGCAGTAGCACTGGTACGTGACAGTTGGACATGCCTGTATATACAACCATGTCCCACAGGATATGTGCGTTACGTGTGTACAACAGCTGTTGTACCATAAGCAAGCTGGGAAGTGTAGGACAGCCAGTGTACCTGTGGGAAATGGTGTGGAATGGGTGCTATAGTAATCAGTAGCTCATGACATGCTCACAAGTTCTGAACAAGTGCCTAGCATGACCATACAATACAGATAGGGTGTTGGATAATATCAACCCACAAGTGGTGATGACAGTCAATTAGGGTGGCACCGCACTATAACCCTGCTGAGTATGGTGTGCATGTCCATGAACCATTAGCACTGTAGATGTTAGCAGTACAGATGTACAAGACAGCACGGATATTTGATTACAAATACCTTTGCATGTCACAGGAGTGTTCCACCAGTGGCCTGTTGACAGACTCACAACTACAAAAGGTGCAAGAGTGACATGTGCACAGCACACCAGTGCCAGCTACAGTAGAACAGGGTTAATGTGTTGTACCCCACCCTCATTGTAGCCCATACCACACAGACAAATGTTAGGCATCTGTGTATGTAAGGCTGTGAATGGCCATGACCTATCAGTATAGCTGTGTCAGTGTTGTGAACAACATACAGAATGGGCTGTGTGGGTGAGGTGTGTGACATATGTGCACAGTCTGATGGATGATACCAGCAGTGTCACCACTAGGTGAACATCCCTGTACCCATAAACTACTACCTAGGCTGTGGTCAACATTATGGACACTGTGTAAGGGATGGTGCTGTGCAGTGCACCCCTGACATGGTGACGTCTCCAGGCCCCTTAGGTAGTCATATGAGGTACCCATTTCATGTCAGGGTGCCATCCATGAGCACGGAGATCACTGGACAGGCATATACAGCACTGTGGTGACCAATATTGGATCACATACCACCTGTAAGGGGTAATGGCTATGCATGGATGTGTGATACCAGCCTTCACAATCCTCACCTCCACTATGCAGCATGCTGTCTACCTTGCAGAAGGACATTTGCTACACCATGATGATGGACATGCTACATGTCCATATCCTGATCTATAAGACATATGTCATGGACAGCCACCGTCCTAATACTAGGATCGCCACAGGCTGGACAGATCCCTGTGCCATATATGTGACATACTCCCGCCATACCATGCAACCCTGTCCATCAAAGCTGCACATGTCATCCCAGTCATACATGGTGAGATGGCCGCATGGTAGATGTACTATCAACTGACTGGATCAGTAATGTGGCACTGATGCACCTTGCGGTGGCACAATGGCTGTCTTGTACAGCTTGGAAACTGTGCTCGCACATGCTATGGTTGATAACCATCCCTGCGAATGTCGTCTGACTAGCCATTGTCCCATGTCTATCACATGTGCAATACAGGCGATCCGTGGCAGGATGGTGAACAGTTGTACAGTGCTGTGTAGATGTATATGGCAAAACACATGCATGTACAGGTGTCCATGCGTATGTGTGCATTGTCACTGCTCAAGTCCATTACGGCTGTGTCTGTGTTGATATGTGACATATACACAGCATCCAGGTCAACAGTAGTACCGTGGACACATCCAGGCATGTGCAGATAGGTAAGAACACAAGTGCAGGCAAATAGACATGCCCACAGCAAGACAGCATTTACATGGAGTATGAACACTGTAATGAGGTGACACACATATATGGTGATGATATCCAATGCATAATGGGTGTGACATGTGTGACACAAACACGTCAGTCATGTCAGTGTCATGATGCTTTGCAAAGATAACTGTGCAGATGTAGTAGATGTCATAGAAATGTATGTGCAGCAGTATCTCTGTACATCTCTGAAACTGTGACCTGTCACCATCATTATGTCTTACAGATAATGCCCTGTACACGCCTCCCAGCATACACCCGCCAGGAGGATGATGTCCTCATCCCACAGCTCCATGACAACTATGACTTGTTGTTCAGCCATGTGCCACAGCATGCCCAGCAGCGGGATGACCTGTGGCAGGATCTACGCAGGAGGGTGAACGATGTGGGTGGCCATAACCGCACCTACCAGCAGGTGCGCAGACACTGCACGGACTTGATACGACATGCAAAACAGCGTGCCACTGCAATCACCAGGGAACAAGGTGGAACAGGTGGTGGGCCACCAACCCAGCCCCCACTCACACACACCGAGGAGCTACTGGCCAGTCTGGGGACACCCAGGGAACAGCATCCAGAAACACTAGCTGCCATTGTGGAGGTGGGTGTCTCCCAACCAATGAGCCTGGAGTTGCCTGGTAAGTCAGTACTGCACATATGGCTATTATATCCCATGTAGTTGCATGTGTCACTGTACATTATGTGAAGTAACAACATATGCAAGGTATGTGGACACACATGCTGCATACTACAGTATGCTACGTTGTGTATGCACACATGTGCATACTATATGCTATTACACAGGTGAATGTGTTCACATGCACAGTGCAACCTGTGGCTGTCATACAGTCATGGATAATGTTCATACTGGTGTGTCACCCCTATACAGGTACCTCTGGCGTGCCGCACAGACATGAGTCCATTGCAGGTGAGACTGTCATCAGTATCAGGCATGTTACAGTGTAGATCTATTTGCCATGTGGCCAGTTAACACTTGCACACCTGATGTTTGTTCCAGTCACGATATGCAGGTCGCACCACCCATCATTCACACAGGCCACCCATGTGCAATATATACAAACGTAATGATACACCGACTTGAAACCACAGTACTTGTCATTGCGACATGTGTGGTCAGCTGTGCATACAACGGTGGAGGTGTTCTACACTGGAGGCATATGTAGTATGCATTGGAACAACATGTGTGGTATGCACACAGTACCACACAGTGAGCTGTGTAATGGGCAGCCCACAGGTGTCACCATTGTGTCATATGCCCCTGCATTGGGTGCACACATTGTGATGTGCCACCTAACATGTCCCAGACATGTAGTGTTCTGTCTGCAATATTGTCACACTATCGCATGACCTATACCCCACATACCAAACATACAACCCGTTGTCTGCATAACCCTGTGGATTGTGACATATCTGACATCTATGGGTGTATGTCATATGGGACAACACAGACATGTGAGATAGATGCCCATCACACACAATTGGCTAACACATGTGCACACATGGCCATGGGGATGGCCAGAGACATGTAGCCACACAGTACTTGGGATGTGTATACACCCTGTTGCACATTGTCCACACATGGTCCAATTATAGCCTTAGTTGACCGATTATACAGTTGATGTGGTACACTGGACAACCTAAAAGCCTGTGCACAGCTACTGGAGGTGTCACTGAAGTCTACCATATACGATCTGTTGAACATCACGACTGTGTTGCAGTTAAGGCTATGCAATGTGTACATATTATGCATTCTACAGCAACATAGATGCCTCATGATGCCATGCAATGGCACAGTGTCTGTACTTCACACTGTATAGCAATGTAGACGGCTCACACTACCCTCCCATGCTCATGCACATTTGCTAAACATGCATTCTATCTGTAGGGCATACACACAACACTGCAATGTGATGCCCATTATGATGCTGTACATGTGTCAGGACACCATTGTGTCAGACATGTATGCATGTTAATGCACATGTCAGCAGATTACATGTCAAGGTCACGTCAGCCATGTGTACTGTTATCCTTGTCTGGGCCACATGGTGTATCACGGGATGCATGCATACTACCATGATTGTGTGAACTGCATGGCTACTGATATGACACCTGCTTGCTGTAGTGTGCACCCCAGGGAGGTATGCTTACTAACACTATTAATGTCTGAGCTGCATGCCCTCTGCTGTATCGCAGGCATGCTGCATGCCATCTGACAAATCACATGCATGGTGTGTGTGTGTGTGTGTGTGTGTGTGTGTGTGTGTGTGTGTGTGTGTGTGTGTGTGTGTGTGTGTGTGTGTGTGTCTGTGTTTGTGTGTGTGTGTCTGTGTTTGTGTGTGTGTGTGTGTGTCTGTGTGTGTGTGTCTGTGTGTGTGTGTGTGTCTGTGTTTGTGTGTGTGTGTGTGTGTGTGTGTGTGTGTGTCTGTGTGTGTGTGTGTGTGTGTGTGTGTGTGTGTGTGTGTGTGTGTGTGTGTGTGTGTGTGTGTGTGTGTGTGTGTGTGTGTGTGTGTGTGTGTGTGTGTGTGTGTCTGTGTCTATTGTACTTTACAGTATTTCTTTGCATTCACAGGTGATGTAGGTGCGTTACCCTCCTGCAGTCCATCTGATGTTAGTGTCCCCACAGATACTAGCGGTGATGAACATATGCATGAGGTACAGGCAGGGTTGTCAGGGGCTGAATCTGTGCCAATGGTTACCATCCCAGCTATGTCCCCTCTTCCCCGCACACAGTTCTGCTGCCAACACATACCGCATCACCAGTGGCCATAGAGGAAGGACAGTCAGCGTCTGTTAGCGTGGAACAGGAACGTGTGGTGGCTACAGAAGGTGTGTCTACACACCATGGTGTCAGTGTAATGACTGCAGATGTGCCACACAGGCATGTGGCTGGTGCTGCTCGTAGGAGGACCTCTGGCAGACATGCACCTGCAGGACAGAGCGCAGCAGCTGGTATCACCAGACGCATGTTCCAGACTGTAATGGTGGCACAGGCACGTGCTGAATGGCAGAACAGAGAAGGGCAGAGGCTGCAGAGGGCTGCTATCCATACCCTAAATGACAACATCCAGGCATTGGCAAATGCTCAACAGCAGATTGCTAATGTTCTGGATAGGCGATTAGGTGAAATGGTCAGAATCCTTGACCGAGGCATGGCAATCCACGAGCGGGAGCTGTCTGTGCTGGAACATCTGGTAGGAGTGAGGCATAGGCCACGTGGACATAGGCCGGCAACACCACCTAGTGTAGGTCGACGTGAGCGTGCCACCTCACATGCCCGCTCCCATAGTGCCGGTAGCAGTAGCAGTGCAGCTGGTGCTGCGCTGTCAACACCAGGACACAGCAGGCCACGTGGACATGGCCCTGGATGTTCTCAGCAGGGACACGGTTCCAGCGGACATGTGTCGTCGGACAGTAGCCACTCTGTACCTCCACCTGGTAGTGCCCGTGCAACCCCAGGCAGGCACAGGTCATGTGGCCATGGATGGACACAGTGAGCTGTACAACCTGCTCTGTACAATCTGGGGCTGTCAATTATACCCCGTGTAGGCCTCACAAATGGCAGAACTGTGTACACACATACACGCACACAGCAAACACAACTGTAGGGCTCCACAACATCCACATGCATTCTGCACAGACATGTCCAGTCAACTCACCGGCCCTTACACACACACATGATGTTATCCATTGGTGCAGCCTATGCCCCTGGCAAACATATCACCCTGTGCATATGATGAAGCCTGTGCCGCATCCCTGTCATCCACACCATCGGTGCAGGGTTATGCACAAATATTCTGATGCACAGGGTGAACAGCATAGTGAGAGGTGTATGTAATATTACCTGTGTATGCATAGTGAGGGATGTGTATGTTGCAGTGGTTGTGTGTGAATACTGAGAGATGTGTATGTGATATTACCTGTGTATGCATAGTGAGGGATGTGTATGTTGCAGTGGTTGTGTGTGAATACTGAGAGATGTGTATGTGACATAGGTTGTGTACTGTCGGCATGCACCGGTCATACCATGTAGTGCAGGTGCAGCATGCATTGTGATGTGTTCACGGTATGTGTCTCGGTTACATCTGTAGCACCATGTTGGTTGTGATACCCTGGTTCCCTCCTATGGTGTACTTGCATGTGCCTACAGGTAGCAGTGTTTGCAGCCCCCACGTGTAACTGTGGATTGCTCACAGGCACGTCTGGCAATATCAGCATGCTACATGTACCCTCAACCTGACTGTTGGAAACACCAACATGACACAGATGTCCGCACATATACTGCACCTGATGCATGTGGTCAGTGCCACAGGCTACACTGGACAGAGACGTGACATACATAGCAGGACACATTACAGGTATGGTGACATGGTGCAGGGGTTGTACACAGCGGTCTGGCCAATGATGTTGTGAGGTGACACTTGGTAGCTGGAGGCCACACTGTGCAGCAGTAGGACCCTGTAACAGTATGGGAACATGGCCACATTCACGGGGTGTACACCACTATAACGCACACCCCATAGTGTGCAGGTGGGGACCCTTGCCTATGTGGTCATCACCCTCACAGTACTATGCACCCACACAACGTGTCACAGAGAAGGAACATGCACAGGTAGCCAGTATGGCTGGGACCTATGGCATCAACAGGGTAGTGCAATGCATCACCATTACGGGTTAGTCACCACGTGGGGTTAGTGATCATTTCTCACCGTATATTAGCATACACCCTCACACCAAGCACCACACATACATACAGACACACACACACTGTGGTGACCACACATGTGTATACGGACAGCCGACGTGTGATGCACCACACCGGCCGACGTCATGCTTCCCACACTGATGTATGTACAGATCTCTACAATGGTGTACAAGGATGTGTAACAACTGGGACATATTCCCTGTGATATGTGGCATCTCTGGTCACACATTCAGACACACATGGCAGTACTGGGAATTATACACCTGCCATATGATGACACGTTTGATAGACATGCAGCGGTATTGATTGCATTATGTGTACCAACGCTATATCTGGCAAATGTGCTGCTATATGCACACGGGAGGTTGTAGGTGTTACAGGTGCCATGTGACATATAGTTGGTAACACCTGACCGCTGTGTATGCATTATGTCAGCACCGTCACGTAACAGCGACATAGCGTACTGTTTGCACATGGCATGATAGGATGGTGTGTGACACAACTGTGAGCCACCCCTGCACACATACATCTACACAGGTGGTACACCATGTTATGTACACACATCCCTCCATATGTGCTGTTTGTATGTCACCGTATACAGGTGTCAATGATGGGTCTGCATTGCGACTGCATGTCGTAGGTTGGTGCAACTATGGTACGGACATCGGCCACTGCACATGCATGGTTGCTGCATGCACAGTACAGATGTCACATGTGTCTCCTGTTGCCATGTTTGTATGCATTGCTATTGTTGGACATGTGTGTTGACATACATAACACATGGACTGTGGTATGATATCACGGGTGTCACAGGCGACCAGTACAAGGGTATGTGTCCCGTCAACATTGCTACCCCTGTAGTGTGGGCATTCAACAGACATGGGCCCACCTTCCATTCGCATGTGTAGCATTGATTAGGCCACTGTTATGCACGAGGTACATCACAGGCTATGTATGTATGTGTTGTGTGTGCAGTCCATGCACACATCCACACAATCACATGTATGACATATCCAGACATGTGTTCATTGGTGTACAGCAACAGTCAGGTGTCACAGCTGTGTAAGGGCCGTGGTATGTCTTGAGCCGACCTGTGCATGTATACTGGTATCATTGCAATGCATAACACCTGTTGGATCCCTGTTGGTACATGTGTACTCTGCACAGCTGGTGTACACCTCTGTACAGCCCAGTGGTCATGTGTCACATGGTGTTGTGGTACTGTAAGGCTGTGTAGTGCTGCACCGACGACATGGTGCTGACTTGACAGCTACAGTGTACACTGCAGTGTGTACGTGTGACCTGCACCTGTGACAGCTGTGATGGCAGCTGTGTGTGTACAGGTCACTGCATGTGTGACCGCCCTGTGCGTGAGGACAGTTATACCTTCCTGTGCCCTTCTGTACTGTGCCCTTCTGTGTATACACTCCATCTGCATGCACGACAGGCCTTTGCAACAGCTAAGTGTGTGAGTATGCCCAGTATGCTGTTGTGTGGATGGACACACAGTACAGTCCATGTACACTGTTGTGTAGATGGACACACGGTACAGTCCAATCTGAGACCTTCCGTGTTTACACTCCATTTGCATTCAAGACAGCCCTTTGCAACAGCTAAGTGTGTGAGCATGCCCAGTACGCCGTTGTGTAGATGGACACTCGCCCTTCCGTGATTAGACTCCGTGTGTGAGCATGCCCAGTATGCCGTTGTGTAGATGGACACACAGTACATTCCACACTGCGCCCTTCCGTGATTAGACTCTGTGTGCATGCTAGATGGCCCTTTGCAACTGCTAAGTGTGTGAGCATGCCCAGTACACTGTTGTGTAGATGGACACACAGTACATTCCAAACAGACGTGTGATAGTAAGCGTGTGGGCATGGCCATTGACATCCTGTATAGCCATGGTGGTCATCCAGGCAACAGATGTCCATTTTCAATGTCACGATGGATGCCTACATTGAACACACTGGTTGCTGTCTCAAAGGGTGTACTGTCTGTGGTGCATCCCGTATCTATTTAGTGTTGTAGTGCTCCGTAGATATTTAGTCGACCTGATGACAGCACTGCCGTGTTTGTCTATGTCTACCTTGGGACAGTAATATGCTTTCAGACTGCTCACTCTCTAAACATTCCCTATCGGCATCTTTGCCTTTGCGGATGATGTCACCCACCTAGAAGTATGCCTCTGGGAGTGCTGTGTTCAGTAATCTCGGTAGCGCATTCTGTAAATGCGTAATGCTGTAGTGTGATAAGGTAGTTAGGTGTATGTTCAACTCCCGGCCCTGCCAAGTGTGTGTGTGTGTGTGTGTGTGTGTGTGTGTTTCCAGCTGCCTGGGGACACAGTAATGCTTTTACATGCCTCACAACACATACATTCCCTATCGGCGTCTTTGCCTTTGCGGATGATGTCACCCACCTAGAAGTATGCCTCTGGGAGTGCTGTGTTCAGTAATCTCGGTAGCACGTTCTGTAAATGCGTAATGCTGTAGTGTGATAAGGTAGTTAGGTGTATGTTCAACTCCCGGCCCTGCCAAGTGTGTGTGTGTGTGTGTGTGTGTGTGTGTGTGTGTGTTTCCAGCTTCCTGGGGACACAGTAATGCTTTACATGCCTCACAACACATACATTCCCTATCGGCATCTTTGCCTTTGCGGATGATGTCACCCACCTAGAAGTATGCCTCTGGGAGTGCTGTGTTCAGTAATCTCGGTAGCGCATTCTGTAAATGCGTAATGCTGTAGTGTGATAAGGTAGTTAGGTGTATGTTCAACTCCCAGCCCTGCCAAGTGTGTGTGTGTGTGTGTGTGTGTGTGTGTGTGTGTGTGTGTGTGTGTTTGCAGCTGCCTGGGGACACAGTAATGCTTTTACATGCCTCACAACACATACATTCCCTATCGGCGTCTTTGCCTTTGCGGATGATGTCACCCACCTAGAAGTATGCCTCTGGGAGTGCTGTGTTCAGTAATCTCGGTAGCGCATTCTGTAAATGTGTAATGCTGTAGTGTGATAAGGTAGTTAGGTGTATGTTCAACTCCCGGCCCTGCCAAGTGTGTGTGTGTGTGTGTTTCCAGCTGCCTGGGGACACAGTAATGCTTTTACATGCCTCACAACACATACATTCCCTATCGGCATCTTTGCCTTTGCGGATGATGTCACCCACCTAGAAGTATGCCTCTGGGAGTGCTGTGTTCAGTAATCTTGGTAGCACGTTCTGTAAATGCATCATGCTGTAGTGTGATAGGGTAGTTAGGTGTAAGTTCGATTCCCAGGCCTGCCAAGTGGGTGTGTGTGTGTGTGCATGCTCCCGTCCGCCTGGGGACTCAGGTTATGCTTTTAGATGCTTCGCACCACGGATATATCCTGCTGACATCTTTGTCTTTGCGGATGTTGACACGCACCTAGTAGAATGCCTGTGGGTCTGCTGTGTTTAGTAATCTCGGTAGCGCATTCTGTAAATGCGTCATGCTGTAGTGTGATAGGGTAGTAATGTGTAAGTTCGATTACCAGCCCTGCCACGTGTGTGTGTGTCTGTGTGTGTATGTCTGTATCTCTCTCTCTCTATATATATATATATATATATATATATATAAAATCTATTTTCTGCCCATAACTCTGCTCTTGCATGGACAGCTGACTGTTTCATGTATCGCATATTTGCATAGCTTTCACATACCAATGGGGTATGTTGCAAATCCCAACATTGTCCATGCAACGTCCGTGTTACAGGCGGTGTTACACGCCCTTACAGGCGTTTGCTGTATATCTTGGCAGACATCTATCCTTGCTGTACTCTCACTGTACTCATACACGCCGGAGGCTTCATGTATCATGGCCTAGTTTTGCTGTGTGTATGTCTATTTGTGCTGTGTGCATGGCTGTGGGTATGTCCCACTATCATCATTTGTAAAGGTGACAGCCCTATAGGTACTTCATGTAGACTGCTGTGTCATTTGACATGTCAGCACATACCTGCGGACAGTACTGAACATCCTACTGCAGCGCATTTCATACCTTCTGCATTATCTTGCAGTCGATAATGCTGTTTCCTCACACATGTATCTGTTTCTGATCATACCACTCCACCTCCTAGAGCAAACTTCTGGACAAGGCCTTATCTGATAGTGGGACACATAGGGGCAGTATTGACATGTTGCTCTTACAAACGTAGATAGTTGACACAATAATAGGTTTTGCATTAGTATGGCTTTTCTGATGGATTTGGTGTCTTAATCACATGTTTGTCATTATTTCATGACTTCAGTTATCAGGAATGTGCCAGAATGGTACTGATGTTACGTGGAACACACCAAACATATGAGGCAGAACTCTGCACATTCTGCGTAAATCTGTACAGTTGTGGAGTATGTGTCTGATACAAGATATCAACTTTCTGACACCAATACACACACTGTATGGCGGCATCACAGGCCACATGCCATTACATTTATATTGCAGGACACACCCACCCAGAGAGTTGTATTCCTCACACAGGCCAACAGCTGCTTATCCACACTAATTAGTCTATCATGTACCGTATGTGTGCGCCGGTATTTGCGCTTTCCATCAGTGGCAGAGCTCACGTACGAGTATGGGGGACTGGACATTGTTACGGTGACACTGCATGACACCCTGAGGGACACATTACTTTTGTGTCTATTAACCTTCCACATTGACATTCACAGGGCATACGTTGTCATTCACATTTGTCGGAGTACATGCGTATGACTTGTACATGTTTTCTCATTTGTCCTGATGTCTTTCTTCTCACCTGTCCACCTAGTATCACTAGTTCTGTACATGTATTTTGGACAGGTTACCTTCATACCCCAACCTGTACACATTATGGGTAAACGCCCTGATGTTTGACCTTTGCCCTTGTTACATTTGTCATAGTAATGTGCCTTTCTGGTAAATTGCTGGCAAGGCATTACGAACTGTGCGGTTAGATAATAGTGACTGACATTTCCATTACATGATTAGTAACACTCATAACATTCATATTCCTGGCTACGCCAGTATTCTCACAACGTTCTGACTTTGTCTGGGGTATATCTAATATAGTCCCTATTTGTATTTCATGTACTATGCCTTAGTGCAGCTGTCTTATTCTGACAGTTTGCCAGTTATGGTTACCATCTTGGTCGTACGCATGTCCATCCATGATAATCGCCTACATGACACTGATATAGGGCCCTACATATTCCCAAAATGGTTTACGCAATATCCAGTGGATGGTTTGCCCCATTATTGAGAATATAGGCGTGTGCTATACCCACATCACTCCCACGGGCGGCCTACGAAATCTCTGCCAAACAACACCTAGGCCCATTTCTGCATACCCATGATTCCCATACCTGACAACCCTCTACAGTACCCATTACACATGTTTAATGTGAGCGGTACTGAAGTGTGGAGACACTTATATGCACTCCCCACTCTCCGGATATCAGTTCGTACGTCATACATTCTATCGACACATGTGTCATCACCCTTGCACCTGCTACTGTTGCATGTACAGCTATATCGTATTTGCTGAGGTCACTTATTTTGCGTCAATGTCGGTTGACACTACATATGGATCAATTTTGGGGTCCTGCAATGGACACCTATATGCATGTTTAAAGTGTAGAACTTGCTGGACTGTCACTTTCTGGCCAATGGTTTGGAAGGCAGCGGTTTATTCACCTTTCGTGCATGTCTGTTTGTCTACCCATATTAGCTATAACGTGGCCTATTTATGTACATATGTCATATCTACGGGACATATGTCTGTTGTGTATACATATATACATGTACAATCCTCATTTCATAACTTGCTTTGGTTTACGTCTGTGGATTATGTGTATACACATATATCTATATCCATACCATACCTTTCCACTGTACAGATTGTCGCAGAGTGTACAGCTGGTTGCCTCTTTATCTTTGGTGTGTTTTACATAAACCTGTGTCTATCTGGCAATGTAGTGGCATTTCATTTGAGACTTATGGTGGGAAATACTGGCAAGCAGTTCAGGTTACGACTGCATACCCTTCAGAGAATCCATGCTACTGACACACCCGTTATTCTATCCACTTTCTATGTTTGTTCTGGCACATATCTGGGGTTTGTCCCTATTTGTACCGGTAGTTTGCATGCCTTTGTCCGGTTTCATACTTTACGGGGTTAACAGGTTTGAGCCATGTATATCTAACGGGGGAAACAGCATTCATTTACTATGCTGTGAGCGGATCACACACGCACAGGCGCACTTGCATTTCCTTATTGTGGGTTACGCGCAGGCGCACATGCATATCCTTATTGTGGGTTACATATGTTTACTAAGTCTTTGTGCTTACGTGGGCTTTATTACTTGTGACAGTACCAGTAAATTATCTGTAATCCGGTTAACGGATGTATGCGAAACACACGTTCACCTTTACATATTTAACTGTCTGTACAGCACAGACGCATTCATTACACTTTCACATTATATGTGCTGTAGTCGTAGTTGAACCGGGACTGCATTCACGTTGGGCGGATGCTGTAACCACTATACTTTTGGTGTTCTGACTCATTTATATGCATACCCATAGTACATAGCTACATTAACATATGCCTCACCGCTTCACTTATGACACAGGCATCCATTCTCCTGCTGGGAAAAATGCGGTACTACATGTTACACATTCCCTATTCCCTACTGCTCTGGACCCAAGCTGCATATTTAATCACTGCAGGGATATTCAGAACCCCAAGGCTTATAGTCCTGACACATACAGGTCTTTAATTGTCAGGGTGTTCATGTGGTGATCTGGGTTTAGGCTTGTCCGCCTGGTGAACGGAACTGCCCTGACCGTGTTCAAATGTCAGACAAAGCACATGGACAGGGTTTGTCCATTTTAAACATTTTATCTGTGTTTACAGACACAGGTGTTTGGGCACCTGTCAGCAGCTTTTAATGTTGGCAATACATAATATGGGTGGGGTGGTTACAATACATAATCCACGGTGAGTGGTGTTCCCATTCACATTTGACTATTTCCTGTATTCATTCATATGAGGATTATTATTTTGCACATGACTTAACTATGAATTAACTACAGGTATGCAGTAGTACAGTCAACATATGTGAAGGTTTGTTACAGTATAAATGTACGGACCTCTGTAATACTCGGGGACTACCCCACATCCTTCACAACATTTCATGCTAATGTACATACTATTATTCTGTGAACTTTCGAAGTTTGTGAGAGCAGTAATTACATCTGTCCCTATTTGTCCACCCATCCTTTTAGGCTTTGTCCAGATTTTGTTGCTGTAATAGGTTGAGAGGAGGTGTCTGTATGTGATTGAGTTGAATATATACTGTTGATAATTCAGTGGGGAGTAGGGATACCACCTGTTCCTCTTTTGAGGGAAGTCCCACTTTGGACAGTTGTGTCCTGCATGAAACCTAAGACATGGCAAATGTCCTGTGATTTTAAGACAACAGTATATTTCTTATTTTCTTTACTAGTTGCATGATACAGGTATTTTGTATCTGGAACACATAACTATTATTTGGGATAGCATAAGCTATTCAAATGCTATGAAATAAGCTTTTATCTTGGCATACAAGTGTAATTCTGTCCTTTGCACTGGCCGGGGGTATGTTTTATCCTGCAAATTCTCACATTTCTACAACGGATGTCCCACCTTGGGCATCTGAACAGGTGGCAACCCTAGTGGGGAGACCTGCATGGTGGACAGCTGTTCCATCCTGCATAGTATGTTGTATGTTTTGCATGTCTGTCTAGAAACTGAACAGTACCGTGACTACACATACATGTTTTGTCCAGATGTGTACAGTACTAGACACCGTGGTGTGTAAACAACTCTGAGGTTTCAACAGGTTACTTATCCCACGCGGGATGTACACACATTTGGCCGAAACATAAACGCGCGTGCATTTGGATTTACGTAACTGTGATGGGATGTTTACAAACGTGGGATACATATTTGCAATCCTGACACTGCCTAGGACGATACTTCCTACTACATATGGGGAATACTCGCTATGTGTAGGTGTACGGATGTGCAAGGCTGGTAGCTGGATTTGGTGGACATTTGGACACAGGTGTGGGTTATGTGCTATACAGGGGTTGTTGCGTATTGCATTTGCATGTATGGGTTCTGCTTTTGGATATCCAGGTTCCGCATATAGCATCCTATGTGTATGTGCCGGTTACGTTTCTGTTCATGTGTATAGCACATTTTAATATACATATGTTTGTGTGTGTTTGGTATACAATTTGGACTGTCAGGTTTCTTTACGGTTGTTTTATAGCCACAACTGCCCAGCTGTGTACTATCACTACCACTGTGGGACTGCTGGTGACCCTGCCCATGGGGCTAGATGTGTGTATTGGCGGCGCGATGACATGATGCGTTTCACTTCCACTGGGTATACCTACTTACAGTGCAGTACATTACGGACACACGATTTTAAATATCATTTATTCCATGGACGGAAACTCATATTGTGTTGCGTGCATTTCTGTTTGGTTCTCCATTTTGTGTGGCTGGGAACTGTCTTGCATGCTTTGCATACATTTCATTATCCACGGACACTGATAGGTGCGATTACTATTGCAGGCGGACTATAATATTCAGCAGTTTAGGTTGCTCATCGACAGCCGACAGTGACACGCCTCCGGGCGCAGCTTAGTAACGCCCCATGCAATCGCGCATGTGTCCTATGCACGTGGATGTGGTGGCAGCACACCTTCATTAATATGCATATGGCGCTACTACACCATATATACGCTGCA
The DNA here is from genome assembly GCF_019279795.1 of Protopterus annectens. Lineage (NCBI taxonomy): Eukaryota > Metazoa > Chordata > Ceratodontiformes > Protopteridae > Protopterus > Protopterus annectens. Next base: position 1,291,778,934 of record NC_056744.1, on the reverse strand, counting down.
TGGCCGGCGCAGGCCTTACACTGGCCTTGCGCCGAGCTTCATGAATCCGGGGGGTACTATTTCCACAAGTAGAATTACTTGTAAAAGTTATCTGTTTGTATTTAAAAAACCTTCTGGGTTTTAGTCTTGTAGTTTCATTCACATTTGTGGCAGAACTGTGAACTACTCCAGATTTTAGCCTTATTTAGTCATTTATTACTACATTTTTCCCATAAACAGTGTAGTGGATAGTCTATATTTCTGAAGATTCTAGATTTAAGCTGCTATAGTGCCTCTGATTTAATTCTTTTAACAAAGGTCAGCTTGACCCTTTTTAAGACATTAGCATGCATATGGTAAATGTTTTCTTCTAACCATGTAGACAATATTAGATTTATGTATCCTGTTCTTTGCATGAAACATACTCTGAGATAAACTTTTTTAAAGTAAACACATAAAACATGTCTAGATAAGGACATATAAAATTTGTCAAACTGTCCTCCTCTCCACATATTTTGAAATGTTTAGTCTTTCCAGCATTGAGAATGTGTGCAAACAGATTTTGTCATAGTTGTGACAGCCTTAAACTTTGTATGAATTCAGTTAGCTCTGTTAGCTATTTTCTGTTAAAAGGTATAAAAGAACTCATGACTGTGCATATGGCTGAATCTCTCTATACTGAGATATTCTGTATCATGATACTGCTTTAATAAACAATGTATTTGCATCCAGAAACTTTGACAGCCTTTATATTGAACTTTATAGCTTCATGAAATATAAAGTAACAAATTACCATTTCAACAGTGTTCCTGGTAAATTTCTGTATAGTCTGGTAGCTGGAACTATAGTAGAATTTCAATAGTGAGAGCATTATTTTTTCTACTTCCGGATTTGTTCTCCAGTGCTTTTACAGTGTTAATATTCCAGTTTTGCTCCTATTATTTTATATTCTGCTTATCTTTTACCTGTTAAAAACTGCATTCTAACACCTTCTTCCCATTCTCTAGAGATATTAAGCTGAAGGTTCTGAAATCAAAACTTGCCTAGAGTCATTGACCTGTAACTCAGAGAAGCTGCATTCCAGAGCCTTTCTCTTCCCCTGTTCTTTGCCCCACCTCCACTGAGACATTAAGCTTAAGTTTCTGAAATCCAGACCTGCCTGAGTTATTGACCTGTAGCTTGGAGAAGATGTATTCCTGTGCCTTTCTACTCCTTTGATCTTTGTGTATGCCCTCTCTCAAGTGAGACATTAAGCTAAAGTTTCTGAAAGAGCTCCAATATTGGTTTTATTTAATTGGATCCTGGTTTAGCTAGCCTGCTTTTTCCTTTAATTTTTTTGTCAACCTTCCCACCTTTTTATTGTGGTTTTATAAGGCTGTGTCTCTGGTCTCTGTCCCTTACAGTAATTTGATTACTGAAGTCCCACCCTCCCCCATAGCTGGCCTTAGGCATAGGCCAACTAGGCGGCCGCCTAGGGCGCCGCTGTAGCAGGGGCATTTTTCCAGTATTTATTTGGTGTAGGCAGACCAGGATGGGGGCACCAGATGGTGTGGTACGGGGTGCTGTGGAGCCCTTTTGCCTAGGGCACCAGTTGACCTAAGGCCAGTCCTGCCTCTTTCACTGTTATTGTCTGTTGTATAAGTTATTTAACTACTCTTCCTACCCATTGTTTTCCATAGATCCATGATACTGACTATCCACCCAGCAAGTATTGCTCTTGAGTAAATCTATTTTATTACATACTGTCTCACGCTCATTTTCTCAGACATCATCATAGCTTGGCATGTTAGACTGTGTTCCAGAAGGGTTTTATTTGTATCCAGTGCAATCCAGGCTAAGCCAAATACTTTTAATTGCTAAATCAAACTTGCTTAAGTTATTTTGAAAGTTTGCCACTGTTTCCTGCTTTTATTTGTTCATTTCACTGTATTTTTGTGAAAAAATGCTCTTCCTCTCACTGTTACTGCTGCAAGACTGTCTGAAGATCACCTTCAGCAAGGTTTTCCAGCTTGTTGCTTAATTGATTTGTGGTAGCATAGCACTTGTAGGTCTATTCTACAGTGTTTTTACATTAGGAGGACTAGATGTATTCATCTTGTAGCAGAAATTGTTTGCCTTTTCTGTTTGAGCTGTGAAGCCCACAGAGGGGCTCATAGTGTAGTCCTTTTATTGCCCAGAGGGTTCATTAGTACATTTTCTGTTATTTTCTGTGCTGGTATAAATTCAGCCCAGTTGCATGGATGTTCTCACTGTGCAATGGTGATTTGCAGTGCCCTGTACAGCAGCAAATACCTGGAAAGTAAATGTTCCCATTATAACAGTCCACAAAGCTGTACCCTGTAACGCAGTAAGTACAGGTCAAATACCTTGCTTGTAGACAAGCTTAGTGCAGCTAACTGTGCCTCAAATGGCAATGCCTATAGATTTAGTAGAATTCAGTATTTTGTAAACATTAAAGTTAGTAGAATTTAGTACCATTTAGCATAATCTGCCTAAATGAAGCACCCTTATTAGTCTGTACCAACAAAGCACCCTTAATAGCCTTCCAACCCAAGTACACCACCCCTTGTAGCTCAGCAATCAAAGGACTGAACAGTACAGATATACAATTTCCTAACTTCAATGTAAACAGCTTAGCGGATATGGGCATCTTGAAACAATATAGCAATTGTCTCATGTTAACCTTCAACCAGCTAATCCTTAACTCATTATATCCAAGTGATGACTCCAGGTGTATCTGCAGTTAACTCCTACTGCCGCCTCCAGGCGTCAAATATTGCTTGTTCATATTTGCTTCAATAATTCTAAAATCATGCTATGTAAAAGTTTTTTAAAAGATTTCATCTTAAAGCTTATACAATGGCAAACTCAACTACATTAACATTTGACCTCTGCTTAGTGCAGGTAAATAGATATTAACTGTTGTTTTATGATATTAATTTGTATAGATATATAATTTTCACATTTTTCTAAATATCTCAACAACCAAGTAACACATACATAACTCCCTAGCCTCATATGGAAGCTCTCAGCTAGATGATTAAAATGTTGCTGACATTATGTGTGTAACTTGAGTGGTACCAGATTAACAATGTAGTAGTTAATGTGCTTAATGTGACTTTTAAAATTCAGTTTAAGACCTAGAACCTACAGAATACTACCACTGTAACAATAGTCTGTACTGAAGAGTTTGCCATTTATATCTCTTCCATAACTGCTATGGTTCCAGAGATATTAACATTTGTTTGAAATGTGAGGACACAATTTGATTCTGTCAAAAGGCTCAGGCTCCGCCCATTGGAAGTTATAGTGCAAACTTCCTGAGCTCCATTGGAGTGAATGAGTTAAAGAACAGAAACAGTATGCAAGAGATGTACTTACACAGTGACACTGGATGCTAAATTCCCATATACATGCACACATTAGGTTGTCAAAACCACGGGTCTTTATCACATTATCGAAATTCCAAAATATCGAACACCATAAGATCGACCTTGGAATCTCGAAATGTGATATACTCGAACGCTCAGAACAGCAAATTTTTTCCAAGGGAAAAAAAATCGCTCTTCCGAGAATACATACACACACACAGCACAAGCACACCAAAATACATAATCTACACATATACACTTCACAAAACCCTACAGTAAACCATACATACACTACTAGCTATCCACTTACCTTAACCCAACCCTAACCCTAAGGTCCCTAACTAACGCATGCTCACTTTACCCACTCCCTAACCCTAAGGTCCCTAATTATCACACACTTACCTTACCCGCTCCATATCCCTAAGGTCCCTAACTATCACACACTCACATTACCTCGGTCCGTTCGCACACTTACCTTAAACTGATCCATCACCTTTGCATCACGGTCGAGGAAATAGCGAAGCCGCAGAAACGGCCCACCGAATACTTTCCCTAGGAAAACGATCGGTGTTCTGCAGCTTAGCTATTTCAAACATTCGCTGAATTAGGGTCGATATTATAACATTCTAAGTTTTAAGACTTCGATGTTATAATATAGACCCCAAAACCACAAACACACCACCCACCTCACATAGCACACATTACACACATAAAATAACATATGCTGTGGCACTTAAAAATGATCTTTCTAAACAACAAAGATCGCCTAGACTGCCCATTGGCAAAGTTATACCTCAGCATGCCTACAAGTACACAGAGAAAAACACACTTAATACCACACATACAGTCACTGTCAATGGAGCCTCAAAAACTGAGCTCCTAAGGCAAGCAAACACACTTCACAGGACTCTCATCATAGAGGACTCCATTGTAAGGTATTCTGATGCCTGTCTAACCAGGCTGAACAATGAGAAGTTAAGAAATATTTAGTTGGTTATCTGGAGCCAGGATCGGCTAAATCATCATACTACAGGTACCAGGATGATTCCATCATAGTCCATGCAGGTGTAAATGAACTGAGACGTACTTACTTGGACTATATAAAGAGAGACAGTCTAGAGCTCTCAGACTATGTGTCTCCAACTGCTATGAGCCTAAGATTGAGCAGCATGTTACCCTCATGCCACAATATGAGCAAAAGATGATTGATTTCAACAATTGGCTGTCTTTCTTGTGTCATTCTAAGGGGAACTAATATCTGTCAGCTTGGGAGTACATGGTTAACAAACTATGTTGCTTTGCCAAGGATGGTCTGCACCTGTCACCTCTAGGCTTTCAAATACTTGCTAAAACTTTTTCCACCTCCACAGTGTCTTTTTAGCCAGTGCCAAATTGACAAACCTACCAACACACTAAAATCAACTCATCTGATCCTCAAGGTATTACGACTCAGTTCCAGGATGCTAGCTCACTCCAAGCCCTCCTCACACTCAAGAATGTAGGCATCTGTGCAGTTACAGAAACATGGTTTAAAGCAGCAGAAACTACCCTAGCAGTGCAAAGTTTCAGTGCCTTTCACATGTTTAGACCAGTAGCTGCACATGCAAGGGCTAAAGGTGGAGGTGTCTGGATATACATCAGTAACAAGCATACCTATAGGGTGGTCAAACAGGATGATGAGCTGGATTTCCTGCATGTGCAGATCACCATAGACAAAATCCTGTACCATATCCTAGCCAGCTATAAGTCACTCTCCATGTCCCAAGAAGCTCACAATGCTTACTTGGACTTACTGGAGATACTTATGATCCAATCTAACATCCTTCTCATGGGAGACTTTAATTACCTTTGTATAGACTGGGAATTATACACAGCCTCATATCTACAAGCACAACAATTCCTGGACTTTGTAAATACAAACATCCTTGATCAAATAAAGAATATATCCACTAGAAGGTCCAGCATACTGGACTTCATACTCACAAATATAGGAGAATACTGCATTCTCTCATAGTGTCTTGTCCTCCCTGATAAAATCCAACCATTAAATTGTCTCCTTCAAAATCAAAATCAATTCCATAACCCAAGTAAAACCAGAAACAGGAACTATTCAAAGGCAAATTACTTTTATTAAGATATTTATTTATTAAGAGACGGTTTGTTAAAATACAATGTCACTCCAAATGCTGAGGATAGCAGCTTTCACTGAATTGCACTCAGAAACTCTGTATAGCCATATCAATGACTGCATAGAGACTGCTGTACCTACCAGAAGTAATCCCAGAACTAGCCCCAAAATCAAACTGCCCTAGTAGCTTCCCAAATTAAATAGGATATACAACAAAGGGAAAAGATATGGGAAAATCAGGAAAGGTAATTCCCCAAAATATAAAAATTCTCTCATCAAACTAAATAGACAATTAAGAGGGCTAATTAGGTCAAATACCACCAACTTTAAGGTTAAGATAGCCTCCCAGGTAAAAGTTAACAATGAGGCCTTCTTCAGCTATGTCAGAATCCTCAAGGGCAACACACAGCAATGCCCTGAACTGGTGTTTAATAGTGCCACATTAAATACAGCAAACCCATTGGTGGACAAATTAATTTCCAACTTTACCCTCATCTCACCCCAACCATGCCTCAAGAAAAAACATCAAACATAACCTGTCCAACTATAACTAGGGAGCATGTACTGGCTGCACTCACTAAATCCAATAACAGAACCTCAATAGGCCCCAATAACATCCTGAGATGCCTGCTGAACAGTTTAAAATATGATTTATCAGGACCCTGGAGTCGCTATTTAACTCGTCTTAAAACAGGCTTTTTGCCACTATGCTGGACGACTGTGACAGTAATACCCCTTCTTAAGGGAAGACCTTCAACAGATGCTGGAAGCTACAGATCCATAAGTTTGACTAGCATTATTTGCAATGCTGGAAAGAATTGTTTATATAAATTATAGACAACGACATTGGAGACTTCCAGAAATAGAATCCACGTAATTTGGCTTTCTCGAAGGAATGTCATGCTTACTTTACCTGGAAGACTTCTTTGAAAAGGTTACTAAGGCAATGGATGAGAGGAAAGCATTGCATAATGCCTGATTGTTCTTGTTAAATCATTTGATAGAATACCCCACTCAAATATTGTCAAGAAACTTAGGGAACCAGGCAAAAACTTATTTACAACATGCTGGGGGCCTGTCACCAGTAGAGTCCCTCAGGACACTGTGCTGGATCTCCAATTTGGCATCTACTCCAGTTTGGCATCTACTTCCCAGATGTCAAAGTCAATGTCAAAGGCCTCTAGCTGACCAAGTTTGCAGATGATTGCAAACTGGGAGCAATCACTAAATCTCACCAAGATAAGAACATCCTTCAGGAAGGTCAACCAGACAAATGCTTGATGTCAAAGCCATGGCTTAAAACTCAGTACTAAGAAATGCATTATAATACCTTTTGGGAAGTCACCATTGTGGGTAACTATGCCTATGTCATCAATAACACACCCATAAAAATTGATTCAGTAGTCAGGGATCTTGGAGCTAATGTCAATACCTAGTTTTCAATCAACGTGTCCACGTTAGTAAGAAGATCATTTTATGTTGCTCAACTTATAAGTAAGGCCATGGCATCTAGGCCCAGAAGGTCATGGTACCACTGTACTCAGACCTCATCAGACTCATCAAAGAGTATAAAAAATAAGATCACAAAGATGGACTGTAGTAGAGAAAATTAGTAAAGTAGAAATTAAAAAATATATATAAGTTGAAGTTATGGAACACTTGCGAAGTGAAGGATTTAGTGTAGAAAGTTTAACAAAGGTAACATCAGATCATGATGTAACAAGTCCCCAAAGTAAGGATAAACTGGAGAATCAGGAGACATCTGATAAAGAAATATGTATATGGGAAAGAAATAGAGACGTAACGTGGTATAATATTTATGCAAAGGAGAAAGCAAAAATAAAAAAAAAAAAAAAAAAAACAGCACCGAAGATATTTGAAGAGAAATACAGGGAAAGACATTCAGGCATAAAACTGCAAAAGAGAAAGCAAAAATAATAAAAAAAAAAAAAAACAGCACCAAAGACAATTGAAGAGAAATATAGGGAAAGACATTCAGGCATGAAACATTTTACAATACAAAAAATAAGGGGAAAAAAAACGGAAAAATAGAAAAGAGTATTAGTAATGGAGAAGTTAAAGAAATAGAAACTGAGGTTATGGATTGCCTGAGAACTGAAGGATTTAGTGTTAAAAATCTAACTCAGAAAATATCACAGCAGGATAGAGGAATGGATCCCCAAAATTAAGTCAAAACCAAAGGAGTGGGAAACATCTGATCAGTGGCCAGATGAAGATACTTTGGTGCCTTCCATAAGAAACCAGTGCAAATTTACAGTCGGAGTTGCACAACAAGGGGAGGAATAGGAAACTGTGGCAAATATGACACAGCCAATGTTGTGGGGTGATAGGCCAATGAGTTTCCATATGAAAGACCAATGACTGATAAAGGATGAAACCAAAGAGAAAGTGGCACAGGAAGGTGCTGTGGAACAACCTATAGAATCAAAAAACAATGAAACACAATCAAGACAAAGGAACGGCACTGAAACAAAAAACAGTATCCAAATAAACAAAGTCCTAGGCTACCAAGGCTGTAGGTTATTAAATTTATTCAAATTAAAAATTAAAATTAAACAGGTAAGTGCTTTCACAATACAATAGATCGCTTCATCAAACAGTCACATTAAAAAGAAGAACCATCTAAATAGAAATAGCACTGTGACATAATTTTCTGTTGCAAGAAGCATGTAAAAAATTCTTAACAACAATAAAAAATTACATCACATGATAGCAATATACTTACAAAACACCAAAATACAAAACTTTAAAACATTTATATAAAAATATATCTGCACACATTTTAATGGAGTGGGCAGGCCTTCAACACAGGCTTCAGGGAAACAACCTCATTTACTCCTGTAAACTTATCTGCTCTGTATATATATATATATATATATATATATATATATATATATATATATATATATATATATATGTGTGAGTGGGTGTGTGTGTGTGTGTGTGTGTCATATATATTTATATGAATGTTTTAAAGTTTTGTATTTTGGTGTTTTGTAAGTATATTGCTATTATGTGATGTAATTTTTTATTGTTGTTAAGAATTTTTTTATATGCTTCTTGCAACAGGAAATGATGTCACAATTATATTGCTATATAGATGGTTCTTCTTTTTAATGTGATTGTTTGATGAAGCAATCTGTTGTATTGTGAAAGCACTAACCTGTTTTATTTTTACTTTTAAGTTGAATAAATTTAATAACCTACAGCCTTGGTGGCCTGGCAGTTTATTAACAACCAATAGAATGCCCACAGAAAATGGAGAACAAAGAACATACCCTCAGTTTACAGGAAAATGACCTAAGAGAAGAGTTGCTTGATTTAATAGAGATGGACAAACATATTAAGATGAGTTAAGGAAACAGATTACAGAAAGTCAATAAACCCCCCAAACTTAGAAGCCTGATAAAACAAATGAACACAGTAATTAGGACTGTCCACAGAAATTGATGGGATATAACAGAAGTAGATAGGATATATTACTGTGTAGCTAAATTAATAACAGATAAAGTCTTACCACATAAATACAGGGTAGTAAGGGAAAAGAAGGGGAGAAATCAAATGCCATTATGGAAGTTTTGAGCAGAGAAAACTATAAAGCCTCAAATAAATCTATTTGCAACATTATCGGTGGAAGAAATATTCTTTGATTGTTTGGAGGAAATCCCTTTATTGTGCGGGAAAGCGGACAGGTTTTGTTTGTGAACTTTGTGTTCGGAGGAGGTCTGTGCTTCTGTGAAAACTATAAAGCAACTAAGACAAGAAGTCTCACTTGCAGAAGAGTATAGAAGAGGGAATAGATCAACAAAAATGCTTATAAAGATAGATGTGATAAAAGCAATGCACAGTATCACAACAGATCAGGATCTATTGTGCACTATTACAAATAATAACTAAAAATATCAAAACAGACAGAAAAAAATTAGAAGATATGCGGATAAATATAAAGGAAAAGTACAAAATAAGCAATTTATTGATGACCCAAAAAAGTTTTATAGAGAATTGGGAAATAAGGCAAAAGGAACGGAAACACCTCCAAAAAAAGAAGAAATAGATACATTTTGGAGAAATATTTATGAAGACCCTCTGGAACACAACAAAGATGCTAAATGAATAGAAAAATTAAAAGAAAGAATAATAAGTTCAAATGTACAGGATATGCAATGGGATGAAGTAACAGCCAGAGAGACCGAAACAATGTTAAGAAAAGCTCCTAATTAGAAAGCCCCAGGCCGAGATACAATACTTAACTTCTGGTTAAAAGTATTAACATCTTTACATGAAGATTTAGCCATGAGTAAGAACTATCTATATGCACACCCTGAACAGACACCAGCCTGGCTAACAACAGGAAAAACAATACTCCTACTTAAGAGTGAACTTGCAAGCTTTCCTAAAAACTATAAACCAATAACTTGCTTTCTGACAATATATAAACTATACACTGGAATTGATGCCGACAGAGTTTATAGTCATTTAGAAGAAAACTCAATCATAGCAATAGAACAAAAAGGTAATAAAAGAAAGCCATATGGAACAAAGGATCACTTGATGTTAAATAAGGTTATAATGGTGAACTGTAAAAAGAGGAAGAATCTAAGTATGACATAGTTAGACTATAAAAGTACATTTGATAGTATCCCACAATCATGGATAAAAGAGTGCTTAAAAATGTATAAGATACACCCTACTCTGATCGATTACATTACAATGACCATGAAACAGTAGTGAACCACTCTGCAGTTAAGCCACGATAAAGGACAAACTATTATTCCAGGGATAAAAATTCAAAGGGGGTTATTCCAGAGTGACTTTCTTTCACTGCTGCTCTTTAACCCATTAAGCTGTTTATTTAACATATTGGGTCATGGCTATAATTCAGCTCCCATAAAACAACAAGTATAAAGACTTCTCATCTTCTTTTTGTAGATGATTTAAAACTGTATAGTTCATCAGATGAGGAACTGAAAGCACAACTGCAAGTGGTCAAAACTTTTTCAGATGATATAAGAATGTCATTTGGCCTTGATAAATGTGCAAAAAGCAACCTTTAAAGCAGAAAAGCTGCAGCACCAAGAAGACATCAATTTGGGACAGAAATGTAATATAAAAAAACTTGAGCAAGAGGTAGTTTATGCATATTTGGGAATTGATGAAGGATCAGCAATAAAACATGAATGAATGTGAATAAAACTTAGTAAGAAATATTTTAGAAGGCTTAAATTAATACTAAAAACAGAACTGACATCTAGGAAAAAAGTGCAAGCTATAAACCCATTTGCTCTTCTTGTCTTAACTTACAGTTTTGGAGTGATTGACAGGCCCCATGGATATTTTGGAAAGTAAAACAAGAAAGTTGCCTCATGCTCATCAAATGATTTATAAAAATCAGTACATACTAAGACTATCCCTGGGATTCATGAAAGCTCCGTGCAAGAATAAGCTATTCTTGGAAGGAGTGGATCATGCCCGTGCAATACACCAGCAAATCCTCCTCCTATAACTTCCAAGCTTCTATAGCCTTAGAGGAACTTATCTCAGATTTTAATCTTGTAGACACTATCACTTTTAGTAACATCTCGACCAAAGAAAATCTATATACCTTCTATTCCAACTGTCACAAATCTTGGTCACGACTAGACTTCATTCTGATTTCGGACCTCCTATCTAAATTTAAAAATACTTTTAATATCGAACCCAGATCTCTCTCCGACCATGCAAAAATCTCTCTTAAAATCAGATTCAACACGCCTGTTTTTACATTCGCTAACTGGACCCTTAACAATAACCTACTAAATAACAAAGATATTTTAAATATAATTAATAATATGCTGTTGGCTCTCGACACTAATCTTACAAAATCCCTAATCCCCCCAGACATTCAATGGGCGGCCTGTAAAGCCGAAATGAGAGGTTTTCTGATTAGCAAAGCTTCCTATCTTAAAAAACTCAACACTAAAAAAGAAAATACTCTATCCCTTAAACTATCATCTTTAGAAAAAAGTCAGAGATTATCTCCAGACTCAAAAACTGAAGTATTGATCAACTCCACGCGCAAAGAATTACTAGAACTGCACTCACAGAACTTTTCCCTACAGGAACAAAAATGTATTGCAACATATTCTGAATGGGCCCAAACCCCCTCAAGAACTCTGGCAAGAATATTAAAAAATAATAACGGTGCTCCCAGAATATCCACTCTTCAGTATCAAGGGAAAATTTATAATTCAGACTCTGAAATAATACACTTATTTTTTGAATTATTTTCAGATATCTATAGTAGCAATAAACAAGTTTTTTTAAAACCCCAGAGGGAGTCCTTTTTAAATTCCATTAACTTCCCCTCTCTTGAACCAACTCAAATCTCAGTCCTCTCCGCGCCAATTACCATCCAAGAAATACATGACATTATAAACAATCTTAAAGGAGGCAAATCTCCGGGCCCTGATGGCTTCACTACCAACTTTTACAAAGCCTTTTGCCCAAAAATATCCTCTATCCTATGGAAGGTCTTTAACTGTATCATTAAGGAGGGTATTACTGACTTACATTGGAACAACTCAAAAACCATCTTACTATTAAAAAACAAACAAGACAGAGCAGACCCACACAATTACAGACCAATTTCGTTAATAAATGTTGACATTAAGATTCTCGCTGCTATCTTAGCTAATAGATTACAAAAGATACTCCCGTCTTTATTATCCCCTGACCAAGCTGGCTTTATGAGTAATAGACACACATGGGATAATACCCTAACCTTGGATTCCCTTATTCAATTGACCAAAAAAGACAAAAATCCAATTTACGCCCTAACCTTAGATGCCTCTAAAGCTTTCGACAGAGTCAACTGGGACTTTTTGTTTGATACCTTGTCCCATTTCAATATACCTAAATTCTTCTCGGATATAATCAGAACACTTTATACAAAGTCCCACACATACCTCTATATAAACAAACAGAGATCCAAGCCAATATTGATTACTAATGGAACTAGACAAGGTTGCCCACTCTCACCCTTTCTCTTTAACATTTTTATCGAGCCTTTCTTCTTATATATTGCGCAGAATACACACCACAACATCCCTAAAATTCTAAACACACATGTTGCGCTATCAGCTTTTGCAGATGACTTAAATTTATACTTCCAATTTCCCAACTCAGACCTACCCAAAATCTTTGACGCCATTAAATACTTTTCCTCCGCATCTGAATACATAATTAACAATAAAAAATCACATATTTTCCCAATCAATCCTAACTCCCACAAATCTTTTTATTTCCCCGAGTCCTCTTTACAAATAACATATAATCTTAAATATCTTGGTATCCATTTTGAACATAATCAAGCTTCCATGCTCCAAAACAATCTACTAAAAACATGGTCCATCATCCAGCAAGATCTACAAAGATGGAAACTTATGAATTTAGCTTTCTTGTCCAAAGTAGCAATAGTGAAAATGAATGTCTTACCCAGACTCTTATATCAATTCAACGCTGTGGATATAGAAGTATTCAATAACTTCTTTTCCAAAATTGAAAAAGATCTAGCTAGGTTCATCTGGTTCCCGAAGTCAGTCAGGATCTCTTACTCTAAATTAACTTTTCCTAAGGAGAAAGGGGGGTTAGGCCTTCCAAACTTTCAACTGTACTACAAGATCATCTGCTCAAACAGAGTCTGGTCTATCTCAAACTTTAGCAGCAAAAATCAAACCCACTCTCCAGCATGGTTGAAAATATGGCATCATCATATTATCTCTAACAAAATTAATCCTCAGGCTATTCCATTCCTTTCCACTCTCTCTATAAACAATTCTAATTTAGCACATTCTCTGAAACATAAAATTAGGCTTTTCCAAAAACTCATTAAAGACATCAACATGGAAAATACCCTACCCCTGCTCCAACCACTCCATCAAAATCCAAACATCAAAATCAACAATATGACGTTGGACCTTACTAAATTCCCTCGCATTAAAGACCTCAATGTTTGGGACATCCTCAAACATAGTTCAAAATCTATCCCTGAGCTACGATTAATCCTTGGAATCAATAACAAATACACAGTGATTCTTCGACAAATAAGAGAAGTTCTACATGCACAACATTTTAATCCTCCCCCTAACCCTCAGGAAATCAACAAAGTAATTGAAATCATATCTGCAATATCAAGCACTAAAAAAACAATCTCATCCTCTTACAAACTATTGAATAAGGTGCTATACAACTCAAACTGTCTCTTTTCCAACTATTGGAACACAGTTGGGTCTCCTATCTCAGAGGACCAAAAGCTCTCAGCTATAAAATCTACTTTAGAACTCTCCCTTTTTAAAAAACTCCTATACACCCAACTGATGCTAAACAACAATTCTTACTTCACTCCTGTAATACTCAATAAATTTAACCCCAACTCATCCCCCTCGTGTACATGCTGCTCCCATCCGAGAGCGGATCTACTACACATTATGTGGTATTGCAACCACTCTTACAAACTCTGGTGTTCTCTAAAAGTTCGTTTACAAAAAATGGGTTACTACACCTCAACCTTGTCATGGGAAACAGCCATTCTCCATATCCATACTTCCGTAATACCTAAAGTACAACTTCACATTTTAATTATTCTCTGTTCACTTATTAAGCTTTATATCACTAAAAACTGGTTAGATCGCACCAAACTTAGTTGGAAGGGTTTCAGTGAGATGGCTTTCAAACACATCTCAGCTCATAAATTCATTATAAAGGGCCCAAAAAAGAGAGCTTATTTAGGCAAATTATGGAAGAAACTTATAGATGTGATTCATACTGATTGACTCCCCATTCACATCTTGTGTAAAAAGCTATCCTTATTCCTGTTAATTACCGGAGAACCACAGCCAACCCAATTTTCTACTATACCTATGCATTACCACTATGGAGGTACGTAGCACTCTTGGTTGTAAATATTGTATATATTTGTTTTTTGGTTTTGGGTAAATGGATTACAATGCTCTCACTGTGCTGTACCTATCATTCTCATATGTATCATTGCTATACTATGTGGCTACTCACTGTTTTCTGTAATAACCCAACGTTGCATTCTAACTTGTATAACTGTAATGTATTTCCTCATCCAGCTTGCATTGTACCATACTTTGAAAAATAAAAGAATTATTTGAAAAAAAAAAAAAAATACAGCAGCATGCCTTGCATATTCATGAAGGCATGCTACTGTATAACCTGCATGGCCACGATCTGTGAACGAGTGCAGGGGGCATGTCTGAGCAGTGCTCATACAGTAAACATGCCCCCTGCACTCAGGAAGTGCCATACGGCACTTTGAAAACAAAAACAGTGACTGCAGACACTGTTACATACCCCTCAACTGAATAGATTTTTGCAGAATGCAGATGCTTGTCTTATATGTTAGGTGTGTTCCTCCTAAAATCTATACTAGTCTGGCAAAGAGCTGAGGATGGAAGTCATAAATAATGACAAACATTTGAGTCTAAGACTTCACATCCTTCAAAAATGTCATGGTTAATGAAAAACCTATAATTCTATCAACTTTCTAAGTTTTTAAGAGCATTATTTAAAATCTGTCCCTCTTTGTCCCCCCATCATGTTAGGCTTTGTCCAGATTTTATGCTCTAAGAGGTTGACAGGTATGACTGTTAGCTATGTGCATATCCCTAAACTAAGACAAATAAAACAAATATTTTTTTCCCATCCCCACTAAAGTTTAAGCATAGCTGAGTGGGTGTGTGCTTCACGCAGCTGCGTTCAGCATAGCTTAAACATCCAAAGGAGCTAAATAGAAATATACAGCCAAAATACCCAAAGTGAAATAGCGCAGTGATTGCAGCTTTTGCTTAGCATGCAGTCATTCACAGTGCGAGCCCCAATGCAATCCATTCATTTTTACATATGAAGCAGCCCTAAAATATATATTTTTATAAATAGCTAGTAAATAATATATATTTGTTAACCAAGGTAGTATAGCAGGTCCAAATGTGAGCTGTCAGTGTAGTACAAATGTGAAACCCCCATATAAGCACAAGTGTCCCATACAGTATACCCACACAAGAATAAAATATAATGAAAGCACATAGGGGAATCTTATGGAAGGTAAACATACATATCATAAGATGTCTTTAATAAGGATTCAATCCCACAATCCTGATAGTATATAAAATGAAAGCTGAACAACGCTAAATTTTGCTTAGCTATGCTTAGCTGGTGTAAGCATTGCTTAAATCTAAATGCTTAGCAATAATTAGTGTAGCTAAGCAGATTTGCACACTGATAAGCAATGCTTAGCATCTACCCCTTTAAGCAATGCTTATCTTAGCTAAGCAGGTTTGTGAGTGGCTTAACTTAGCTCAGCATTTTCAAAATCTGCCAATCATGGCAAATGGTGGGAATCCGGCAATATTTAAACCCCACAGGTGGAAATACAACCATAACCAGTTGTAGCTGATCACTGCAGGCACTATGGCTGGCGTTGGTGAGGGTGTGCACTTTTGGGTGCAGTGTTGGGGCATTCAGGAGTCTAGGGTCATGGTTGGACTCCTTGTAAAAGACCATGAAGAGAGACTGCTGCAGGACTCCCAATACATAGTGGAGGCCTGGGACCATCTCGCATGTGACCTCACCAGTGCTACTGGTATCCCTTGGACTGGTGAGCAGGTCCAGCACCATTACACTGACCTGAAGCATAGGAAGAGGGATCTCTTGGAGCAGTGGATCTAAGACACACAGGCACAGAATGTCCCTGAAGTGTGTAAGTAACAGTATCAATTAGTGTTCTGCAAGGTCCAGTCTGAGTATGTAATCAGTAGTTATGCATAAATGTTTATGTATATCCTGTACAGCTGCAGATGAGAGGGCTGCAAATATTGATACACATGCCAGCAGGCTGCTAAGGCTGTGCCAGGAGGTTGGTGAGTAAAAATCTAGCTTGCAGTATTCAGGGTAAATAAATAGAAATTAGTAGATTGTCAACAACTAGTAGGTAAATTGTGTACTGTCTGCAATGAATAAAGGACTGTTATCAAGTGAATAAAGGTCTCTGTGACACTGAATAAAAATACAAAACCCAGACTGTTGTATTTACTTTGTCATGTTGTGATTGGAATATAAATATGTACAAGTTCTGCATAGTTATGTGTTTCTGGTAGAAAATAACTGTTTTATGCAACTATTATTGAAAAATTAACACATATCTGTTGTCTGGAAATTGCAGTACAGTTGTCATTACTTGGGGTATTTGTCTAACTACAAGGTCAGATTTTGCAAACCAGAGAGTACTAGGGAGAAAAAAGTCATGCATGGGTTAGCAGTTTCTCAGTAGCTCATTGCGATGAAACACAGCTGCGGTGTACCTTTTTGCACAAACAAGCATGGTTCGAATTCTGGCAGTGGTAGAATACTGAATGCATATTGTCAGACAAGAATATGAGAATATTTGTATAAACAGTCAGATAGTATTAACATAAATTACCTCCACAGCTCTGTGAGGTAAGGAAATGTTTGCAATAGCTGTAAGAAGGCTTTACCAACACACTCTGTGTTCAACATATCCACTGTCCAACCCTAAGGCTGCAAATGACAGCAAGATAAGTACATACACCAAGCACTTTGTTCCGATACATGTCCCTCAAGTGTCATGCTTTCATGGCTAATGGTCACTGCTGCTAATAACTAGGGAGACAGATAGAAACCCTGGTGTAGTATGTCAGTACCACACACCCCCAAGCATGAGTGCTGGGCACTCCTGTCAGTGTTACATATGTAACTGTGAAGATGTGAATATGTGTAGAAACAGTCAGGTAATGTTAAAACATATTTCTTCAACAGGTCTGCCAGGTAAGGAAATGCATCTATTAGCTGTAAGAAGTCTTAACCAATACACTGTGTACAACAATCCCACTTTCCATCCCCAGGCCAGAGGTAGATATACAGTGAGGTCAGCCATGGAGAGTAATGAGTAGAGTAATGATCTGTACAGTTGTTGAAAATTGAAGCCAAGACAGTTGTTAATTGACCTTTCCCCCCACCCTATCTGCACCAATACTTCATACACATTAAATGGGTATATTCTTCTCAAAACCTACATGTGTCCTATTGTTATACAAATATTGAACCATTTGAATATTAATGTTCCTTGTTCAAATACTATCATTGGTGGCCTGTTGCTATCAATGTAACTTGCATGCTGTTATAATGCCTACTGTGGTTCCATATGTGCATGTGTTCTGTTTGCTATGAAACTGTTTCAGTTCTGTTTTATGGGGTCTATTGGAACATCCATACATGTTGTTATAACTAATCCTGAAATATGTTGTTCTTGACTAACCACCATATTTTTTAAACTGAAACACCATAGCACATCTGGGAAGGCAGATCCCAGTGAATCCACCTGTCCTGCATCATCTGGCCATGGCACTGGGCCCCAGCACATCTGGGACAGATCCCAGGCCTCCCTCTTCCATTGGTCCTGCACCACCTTTGGGTGGAACTGGCTCAGGGGATGGGGCTCACCCCCCCAGGAGCGGGTGTGGAAAGGAGACCATCACCCGCAGACAGGTCTGGGAACTGGTGCACAGCGTCTTCCATTCAGAGTATGGTGATAAGCTGTGCCAGCTTGAGGGCTGCCTGGTGCATCTTGAGGGTCAGCTTGTCCCTTTTGTGCAGCCCCCAGCGCAGCCACCTTCAGGGCCGTGAAGGTGCAGTGGTGACTGCCCATGGGTGGAAACCTTACTCCCACTGTAACCATATGGGGGATCATGTGCATCTGATTCCCAACCACCCTCCCCAACCAAGGTGTTTACCACCCACATGTATCGTATACTCCCCTGTCAGCTGTCTTGTCTGTCTTGTCTGTCTTCCTACCCAACTTACCTCCCCAAATGTACCTACTATCCTTCCCCAACATTCCACTCTCACCTTATTATAAAAAAAAAAAAGGTTATCTGTTCTCCCAAAAAAAAAAATGTCACCCCATACATAGCTATCCATTTCGCACACATGTCCACTGGACACATGTAACCTGGTCTAATTGGTTTAATAGCACATTACTGTTGTCCTCCCTCCTCTCTCAGGGGTTTGAGTGTCCACATTCACCTCCAAATTCTGTACAAATGCACAGTTGTTGCTGTATCAGAAATGGACAGCTATGGACCTTCCCTACACTCATCCTGCACATCCCTAGCTATCTTTCATATTGTTTTTCCCACTGCGTGCCCCCTTTTTTACCACTTTCCTATCACCCCTATTTTCTTTTAAAGAAATTAGAGCAGGGGTAAGTGGGAGTAAGCAGCAGTAAGAGAATCTTGCATGATGTTAAGCGATGCCTACATAGATTAAGCAGTTTCCTATTTAACCGTGTGTTAGCATCACTTACCATCACGCAAACCCGCAAAAACCCACTTACAACTGCTTAAAAGTGCCTTCATCACTCTGTATCCATCAGCCACTGTTCTGCCCAGCAACAAATTAATCATCCTTGCCAAGTGTCTAATCGAGGACCCTGTACACCATAGTCAGAGAAATGAAGCACTACACCATCTGAGTTGTAATAATGAATGCTGCTTTTTCAAATATATCATTCAATACAGGTATAGAATAGAAGGGAGCAAACACTGTGGAATCAGTCATGTTCAGTATATATAAATATACAGGAACACTTTATTAGCTCGAAATATTGAAATCTCAAATTAATTAAAGTATCTGGAGTTCATAAAGTGGAAGGATGGGAAGAACCTAAACACAGAAGCACGAAATTCAAAATCTCAAATGCAGGAGATTTTGAATTAGCAGTTCTGGTGTTGCGATGTGTTCATGGATTCAGGTAAGTGTTTATGTTTAAGGGTGTTGGGTAGGGGCTGTAGTGTGTGTTAGCGTATGTTGTTACTGTGATGTTTGTATGCGAGAGGAATGTAGCTTGTGTGTTGGTGTTTTTTGTTTGTGTGTGTATGTAGTACAACCCTGGAGTTAGAATAGTTAAGTAGGGGGGGTGTAAGCCCCCCTGCATATAATAAGGATAGGTTTGTGTGCTTGTTTAGTTGTGTGCGTGTGTGTTGTAATGGTGTTTGAAAGTGTTGGGAGTTTGAATTTTGCAGTTTTGCAGTTTCAGTATTTAGGGCTTTGTGATTGTGTGGTTTTGGGTATTTGGATTTTCTACTTTATAGGCTCGAGATTCTGTAATTCTAGATTTCAGAATTTCGAGCTTATAAAGTGAATCCAAATATACACATATAGATGTATATGGTGATAAATATAAAAAAGTATATACATCAGATATATTCATAGGTTCATAGGTTCATTGGTAGGTACTAGGCTATAGGCCCAAGGGCCTACGTAAGCCTAGCCAACAAGGTTCCCTGGCTTATGCCACCCAAGAAAGTTATTTTACTGTGCCACTGTCGAGCAGAGACACAGAAGTGTGTATTTTCTATTTCCCATACACTCATCAAGATTTTTCTTGAAGAGTGCTAATGAAAAACTTTGCTTGACATGGATGGGTAGCCTGATCCAGAGTATGGGAAGTCTCTGGGACAAGAATCTATCCCTCCAGCATGCCCTGTTTATTGTGGTGACAAGGTTTAGGTCCCTAGAGTATGTAGCTCGGAGGGATTGGGATTTCTTTAGGTGTAGCATGTCCAACAGCTCTGGGTTTGACATAGCTTTATATGTTAGGCAGAGATCACCTCAGAGTAGGTGATATGCTACAGAGTAAAGCTGGAGTTTTTTGAAGCGGTCACTGTAGGGCATTTGTTTGAGGCCAGTAATCCACTTTGTGAGGTACTTCTGTGGCCTTTCCAGCTGCTGCAGATGTCTTGTGAGGTACATTCCAAAAGAGACGTTGTACTCTATAATGAGTCTAATGAGTGTAGAGTAGAGGGGAACAATGACCTCTTTTTTCCTGGATGAGAACCCTTTTATGATGAGGTGTGCCACATAGAAGGACTTCCTGACTACTGTGGAGATGTGACTATCAAAGGAGAGACTACTGTCCACCTGGGTCCCAAGGTCTCTAATCACACATCCGGTGTTAAGTAGATTGCTGCTTATGTGGTAGTTCATGGGTACAGAGTTTTTACCAAAGGGGATGACACTGCACTTTTGGCATTGAGCTTGAGGCCATGGCTCTGACACCAGGCATCTGTCTCAGTGAGGCCCTTCTGTAGGATGTCCACATCATTTGGGGACTTGACTAGGGCTCCTAGTTTGCAGTCATCTGCGAACTTCATTAGCCAGAGGCCTTTTGTGTTAGCCAGTACTTCAGAGAAGTAGATACCAAACAGGAGAGGTCCCAGGATATTGAGCTATACATATAAAACAAATACATATAGAATATATACATATATATTGTTATATAAATATATATATATGTATATGTATGTATATACATAAATATATGTATGTATATATATATATATATATATATATATATATATATATATATGTGTGTGTGTGTGTGGGGGGCACACATTACAGTTTATGCACTATTACATACATGTGTATCCATTAAAAATGCATTAAAACATATAACATCAGTAAAAACTGGTTGCAAAATGTGCCCCCCACATCCCCCTAACTTTATATTCTCACTCCAGGGTCGCACTACAGGGCATATACCTGCCACTGCTGTTTTTCGGTAAAATGAGTTTTCGGTCATATGGGTTTTCGGTCAAATGAACTTTCGGTCATTTGATCTCAGTCAAATGGGCTTCAGTCATATGAACTTTTGGTCATATGTAGTGAACCCATATATATATATATATATATATATATATATATATATATATATATATATATATATATATATATATATATATAAAACTATATGCTCATGGCATGTAGTGGATCATACCCAGCACCATACCTCTCCACCTCTTAGTGCAAGAATTCTGGACAAAGGCTGTCAAAATGGGGGGACAATGGGCCAAGACTGGGGACATAATGTACGTAATGCAGTTATAAATGTAGAATGTTTCTACAGTAACAGGGTTCGTGTCAGCATACATGTCCAGAAGGATGCGAGTTCTGAAACTGAAATATATGTCATCATTTACTGACAGAAATCCTCACATCATCACAGTGATTTACCTCAGAAATGAAAATAATGTTTCTGTGGAACAGAACATACATATGAGCAATAATCCTGGACAGTCTGAAACAATCTGGCCAGTCGAGAGGTATGCTCAGAACCCCTTAGTGCAACAAATCTGGACCAAGCCTGAAAAGGGGGGAGGGGGTAAAGCCATGAAACTGAGAACATATCCCAAATACTGGAGTAGATAAGGTGATACAGTTGATGCAGTAACACCCTCCTGTCTGTTGTAACATATATTGACTGGAATAGCCCAAGTCCAAAACCAAATTACTCCCCAATAGTTACTGAAAAAAATCTTCACATCATCCCACTGATGTGTCAGAAATACACAACACGTATGGGGGCCAGGCAACATTACATCTGATAAATATCTGGACATAACATCACAGTAGTGAAACTACACTGAGCTGCTAGGCATATCACCAAGCACTGTCTAAACTATAGGCAGACTGACACAAGACTAATCCAATTTTGCTATGGGAGAATACACATGTAATTGCAAATATATCAGGCACTACAGGGATGTAACAGCACTAACAGACACCAGTGTGAAAGTGCATACCCATAACCAATCTCACCACATTCAAAGTGACATACTGGTAAGTCACATGAACAGTAGAGTATATGGACTGTGTGAACAAAATCATCAACATGTTTGCCATTCACACACTATCCCTATATATACTGGCCCAATTCACAGTATAGTCTGACTCCTGGCTGTGGTATGGGACATGTGTCAGTCTGCCCCTAAAAACATATACAGCTGATAGAGCACCAGAAACTGCAGCAGCATGCAAAGTCAGATAGAAAAGGGCCCATAACACTTACATTTACCCCCTCCCTACACAGGCCAAATACATTCACAATACACTGCTACACAATCCTGACAGTCTGTCAAAAATTGCCAGAAATACACAGTCATCTCAACTGTATAGAGTCCCACAGAATGTTCAGGCTTTGTCCTCATAAATAAGGCCTCCTACACATAACATGTCTGGCAGTCTGATACATCACTGGGATGATATTAGGAATGAAGTCACTATATAATGATATACTATACCTGTCCACCTCTTACTGCATGAGATCTGGACAAAGCCTGACATACTTGGGGGGCAGAGGCCCAAACAGGGGCATCATTGACATATTACTGTTATACACTGAAAAAGTTGCTTGTGTAACTGGGTTGTTGTAACATATATGTTCTGAGGGATATGAAGTCAGAAACAAACATGGATGTTACCATTTACTGACTGCAATCCTCAGAGTATGCTACTGAATTTCCAAGGGCAAAAAAATGTGTGAGTAACACACCAAATATAAGAGTCCAAACTCTGGCCAGTCTTCTGATAGCCCTACAGTTGAGAGTTATGTCAACACATAACACTATCAGACTTAAACTCATGCAGAGCAGCCATATCCACATAAACCCTGTCAAACTAGCATTACTTCAACTGTATAACAACAATACTTACATTCTGTCCCTATGTCTGGAAGATTCTCCCCAGTTTGTTGGGCTGTTTCCACAGTGTTTGTTGTAAGAGGTATTTCCAACTACCCTCTGTGATGCTGTTTGTCACACACCTCCATGAAGTCCTCCTCAAAGGCAAGGAAAAGGGGCAATGCCCACATGAAGAACTCTGTTATAGGAGTGTGTTTCCATGCTATTGGGTATGGGAATGATACCACAGCTGTTCTACATGCAGTTAGCAAGTGGTGAGCTCTAACTGGTGCACAGGCCATCAGCTGCTCATGAACATTACCTACAAAAGGCAAGCTGCTGCCTATACAAAATAGATGTATCTCCTACATCTGTTTCAGAGAGAGAGAGACAAACACACACACACACACACACACACACACACACACACACACACACACACATACACACACACACACACACACGCAAACTGATGGATTATACCAACTGAACTGAAAAAAGAAAACACACGTATGTCAAACAGTTAAGCATATAATGAAATGTAGTAGGGGGTATGTAAACATGGAAAATAGGAAGTTCAAAAAATATTATGTCTCAACAACACATGCTGTACTGATATATTGCAAAACCTATGGCCATAGCATCTGTGTCTGTCTGCAGTGACATAGAACACAGCTCAGTGTCCTGATTCACTCAGGAAAGGATGGCTCACATATGACCATTACTGGAGTGTGTGTTGCACAATACTGACTGTGACACTAGTAGGCCAGCTACTGGGACATCGCAGATATCCATATGTTAATTGTGAATACAAATATGATATACATGTTTGCCTCAGATGTGTGATAGACCTATACAGGGTATTTGCATATTGAAATACTGTCACAGCTGTGTGTGTTGAACTGCATGTGATATACTGAGCTCATACCATTCAACTGTCCAGTGTTATGCAAACTGACCATATGTGTGCCTCATATATGTAGTTATGTCATCAAGAGTTGTATGTCTGGCAAATAATTGTAAACCTGTGAACACTGACATTACAACATCACCTTCTCTTTTTTTTTCTGTAACCATTAGTGGTCACCACAGCAGATCATCTGTATCCATGTCTTCCAATCCTCTGCATCTTGCTGTGTCACACCAACCATCTGCATGTCTGCTATCACCACATACATACACCTTATCTCAGGCGTTCCTCTTTTCCTCTTACCTGGCAGCCTTATCCTTTCCCAAATATACTCAACATACCTCCTAATCATATGTCCAAACCAACATAATCCTGCCATTTTTTGGCTTTGTCCCCAAGCTGTCCAACCTGGGCTGACTGCCTAACATACATATTCCTAATCCTGTCCACCCCCATCACACCCAGTGCAAATTTTAACATCATTAACTCTGCTACGTCCAGCTCTGACTTATGCCTTTTTTTTCAATGCCAATGTCTCCAAACCATATAACATAGCTGGTCTCACTACCCTCTGGTAAACCTTCCCTAGCCCGCTTAATGGTACTTGCCTGTCACAAATCACTCCTGACACTCTTCTCCACCATCCACATCCTGTCTGTACTCTCATCTTCACCTCTCTCCCACACTCGCCATTACTCAGAGCTATTGTTCCCAAGTATTTACACCTATCCACCTTTGCAAACTGTACTTCCTGCATCCTCATCATTCCTCTATCCTCCCTCCCATTCACACACATATATTCTATCTTAGTCCTGCTGATCATCATTCCTCCCTTCTCTAGACCATACCTCCACCTCTCCAGGGTCTCCTCAACCTGTTCCCTACTCTTACTAAGTGGCGGCCCATGCCATCGGACTGCAGGGCTGCAACCCTCCCAGCTATGAAAAGAAAAAAAAAAAGAAAGATTGTTTTAAAAAATAAAATATTAATTTGTATACTACTATATACTAGCTGGCTGCTTAACTGCGAGTCTGACTGACTCGCTGTTAAAGTCCCGGAAATCAAACTGCACATGCTTGGCGAGTTCTTGATTTAAAAAAAAACTAGTTTCTGTAAATCCAGACTGCTGTAAAAGCAGTCCAGATTAAGGAGAGAAGGCATCAGTGTGATACCCAGAAGTCTATGCAGCTTGTAACTGCAGTAAAGTGTAAGGGGATTGGACTGTCACATCCGCAGTCACGTATGTGACATGGATGGCTGGATGGCTACTGATTGGTTCTCGGTCTTTTCCTGCACTTTGCATGCTGGGGGAAAAAGAGATCGAGAAACAGTCAATAGCACTACTTTGGTTTACAGAGTTTGGATCATCGGACAGTGACTGAGCTGAGAGTGAGAGCTGAGCTGACTGACATAGTTTTTTTTTTATGTCTCTCTAAGTAAGTAAGTAGGTAACTAACCAACTTGTAATACTCATTCAAACTACAATTTTCAAGAAGTAGCGAACTGAATTTTGTGTTTTCAAATAAGTGTCTAAACTTATGATTTTATTAGGAAACTGTAGACCTAAGCTGAATGCATTTTTAATGTGCAGAATGACAGTTAAGAGATATATTGTTATTTCCAAGTATCCCAACACACAATAATTATTTCCATTATGTGTGACCAAAAGTGAAAGTGTCCCAAATACAATTTTGCTGCTATGAGCATGGCAGTACCTGTCCATTATTTATTGTTAAGTAACTTGTTCCATGAAAAGTAGTGCTCAAAGGTTCACTTAGGATTTGAATACATATTTCATAATGACAGCAAATTTGGGAGTAAATGGGCACAATCTTTTTACTCGTACTCAGTGAAACAACCTTTTTTTCTTCACAGAAGGAAGGACTTGGAAGGGATGCCAGGCATATCAATCATTGGGGTTCAGGCGCCTAGGCATCGGGACATTTCCCTGTGGTACATTTGACTGGGGACACATGCCTGAAGTAACATTCAGCTGTAGAGAAATATGGCTGTTTGCAAATTCCCTGTGGGCAAACAGAAGCATACGCTGCCATGCCCACAACTTCAGTAATCAAATGCACAGGGGGAAAACAATGTCCATAGTCCCCATGGGAATATGAGATAGTAGGCAATATGCCAGGCATCAGCAGCAGGCTGGCCAGAGGGCATGTCAGTGGCAGTAGAAATGCAGTACACAATGGGCAGTGCCTTTATAATTGGAGTGTGTGGACCACTACCCCCTTCACAGTGTCTAGGAAACATTACCTAAAACACATACTTGAACATAAATATGACTACAGTATCCTGCAGGATTTCCTCCATGCTGTAGCACACTTCTACATGTTGTAGTTACATAAGTATGTACTGTACACTGACCACAACACTCATTACTTCTTCTGCCACCATTCATTTGGTTATTAAAGCTGTGGGTATGGCAGCGTATGCTTCTCTTTGCCCACAGGGAATTTGCAAACAGCCATATTTCTCTGCAGCTGAATGTCACTTCAACCATGCGTCCCCAGTCAAATGTACCACAGGGAAATGTCTCACTGGCTAGGCGCCTGAACCCCAGTCATTGAATATAGACAATGTCAAGCAGTTGCCCTGGTCTTAAAATAACAATGTATGCATTGTGAAGCATATTTTAAACTGTCTATGTAATCTAGTTGTATTTGTGGTGGTTTTCACCCTGGGCCTCCATTGAAAATGGGCTTTTGCTCAGTTGGACCATCCCGTAAACAAATGGAATAAACAGAAAGACAGTCTCCATATCTAGTTAACCAAATAGGTTTGGGATCCTTCCATATGTATTTGAGGTGGCCTCAGGGCTTGCAACTCATAATTTACTCCTGCAATTGCAAAGGTGTATTCCCCCTACCTTGAACCCACTGCATGACTGACATGGGTAGATCTCACCCACATGAAATAGACTGTCTGACCCCAGATCCCCTTTCTGTAAGACCTCCCAAACATTACCCTTCCAAGCATGACCTTTCAACTGAGGGGATAACTCTTTGTTCTTCCTCAAGCACATCCACCTTTCTATTTATCCAACAGTGTCTGAGACAAGGTGAAACAAAATCCATTGAATACTGACAGATCAGATGGGTAGCCTTCATTACTATGTTTTGAAATGCTGACCAAACTTAATAAGTAGAAAAACTGACTCTTTTATCTTTGTTTAAACATCTTCTGGATGTGTGTGTGTGTGTGTGTGTGTGTGTGTGTGTGTGTGTGTGTGTGTGTGTGTGTGTGTGTGTGTGTGTGTGTTAGGTTATGTAAGAAAATCCAGAAATATACAAATACACATCCACAGAACATTATATCATAATAATAATAAACATTGTATTAAATGCATTAACAGTGCTGAACAAAACAAAACAGCAAAGCCTAACTACCAACAAAAATGTTTTTAAAGGAAGGCAAGCCCCGCTGCACCCTGCCCTCCCCATTAGGAGCAAGGATCCCCCCGAACCTCCAAACTTGTATACCAACACCGTGGTCACTCAAACACAAAGAAAGAAGCGATATACATCAGAAAGTAGAAAGCAGCAGTAGCACACATTAAAAGACTGCACCGATGCTTCATTCCTCTAACAACTACAAACAAGGACAGATAAGGCACAGAGTATATTAATAAACCATTTTAAATACCCAGCACCCCCCCAAAAAGCTATTAAATAAAATAGTCGATCAAATCAGTTTTAGTATAATGTGCTGTCAACATTTCAGCCAATGGACATTTCCTTATCTTTCATTGCAGTCATACAAAGAAAGAGAGAGGGACAGAGAGAGAGAGCACCAAAAATGCATATGACCTGACCTGCACAGTTAGAAAATATTTCTTTATTGCTATCTCCGATTACATGACCTCACTTATCTCTTTTTTAAACTTCCCACACAGTGTACTTTTTGATTTTTAGATATGTTTTCCATCATCATACTTTGTCTGAGGAACAGGGCCTTCACCACTAGTACGGTCATGTATGGACTAGTATGTCATCATCTTCCTCAAGCACCATTTTAAGTTATCACTATGGGAGACTTTCTGTTGAATATTATTATAATCAAGTACGTTTTTCAGGCACAGGTATCTCCTCCAATTTTCCATCCAAGCCTTCATCTTCCATGATTGTTCACAATTAATTGCCTCTAACAAAGAACATTCAACACATATTTCTTTTCTTTTACTATTGTTCTTTGTCATTGGATAACTGCTACTGCCACTTAACATGTTTAAAGCTGCTGTGTAGTCCCTAGTTTATGATATAGGGTGTAACTATGCAAATTATCTGGATAATGCAGCTCATATTTGTGTATTATGAGAGATTCTATTCCTTATGTCTTCCCTGCTAACTAAAATAATCACTCTGCATTCCTCAGTATTGTACATCCCTCTTGGTATCTCGCAGAGTCCTAATTTCATTTTACATGCCTCACATTTGTTGATCAGCTTAGCTCTTCCTCATATGTTCGTAGGGGTGCCAGAAGATGTGGAAGGCTGGGGGAAAGGGAGGCAGAAGGAAACAGGGGCCCTTGTGATCTAAAAGGGCAGTTTTTTCTAGCTGTCTACTGCCATAACAGAGTCATGTCTGTGACATAAGATGTATATAGTGTAAATATGTGTTGCATTTGAAATTACTGCACAGAAATTTCATAGAAACGTACAAATTAAGCTAATGTTGCACCTGCATGTTATATGATCTAGAAACTATATGTTCAAAAGTTAAAAGTGCAGTAGTGCTATAGTCATGCTACAAATGTAAACCTCTGTGCTGCAATCATCCTGTTCTATAATAGAGAGGCTCTTGTCATACGTTTAGGCATTTTCATGCATGCTAACAGTCCATTGGTGAGATTATATATTATCTTTGTTTTTAACTTTGGTATGTAGTTCTGAGACAAGTGGTTCTTTCATTTTATTTAGTAGTAGTTAGCATTGGGTTTCTCCTTTGCTTAGATGTAAACCAAAGGGCTTGTTGTATTTCATTATATGCAGTTGATTACAGAAAGTTTACTTGACTTAAGAATGTATCTATCTGATCTTATCACAGCCATACTGTTGTTACCACATGCTTTTTATAGGTTTTTGATGCATATTGCAACCATTAATTCATACATAAAGAAGCAGGTTACTCATTGTTTCCTTATATTGGGAATGTTTCTTTAACAGGTGCTCTAGTTATTTAAAACATAATTCTTTCTGATGTCAAAGCTTATTACACTGGTGGATAAAAAGATGTAGCTTAAAGGTGAACGGCAGGTGCCATTCATTAGAGGTACATGTTTACAATTAAATATTAATTATCTAACCAAAGAGCATCCAAAGAGTTAAAGCCGAATACTAGTTGTTGGTGTTCCAAGTTATAACTGGGAAAGCACAAGTAGTAATTGCCACCTCTGCTATACATGATGGTAGCTGTTTGTTGACTGCATACCCAAACAGGTTCTGGATAGATTCTCCTCTCCCTGTGAACTTATATAATATAGAGACTCCATTTTCATGTTACGTTTATTTATTTCCATTTGTTAACTAGGATAGTCTGATGAAGCATAACCCATTTTCAGTGAAGAAAAGGCAGGAAAGCTTGGATAAAAAAAAAATATATATATATATGTGTGTGTGTGTGTGTGTGTGTGTGTGTGTGTGTGTGTGTGTGTGTGTGTGTGTGTGTGTGTGTGTGTGTGTGTGTATGTATACAATGGATATAAAAAGTGCACACACCCCTGTTAAAATTACAGGTTTTTGTGATATAAAAAATGAGATCACAATAAATCATTTCAAAACATTTCCCACCTTTAATGTGACCTATAACCTGTACAATTCAATTGAAAAACAAATAAATCTGTTAGGGGAAAAATATAAACAATGAAAAATGCACAATGAGCTGGTTGCATAAATGTGCACACCATTAAACTAACACTTTTTTAGAGCACCTTTTGCTTTGATTACAGCATTCAGTCTTCTTGGGTACACACCTGACATTAATTAAAGAGACTCGGTTTAACCCCAAATAAAGTTCAGCTGTCCTAGTAGGATTTTTCTGATATTTACTCAGTTGCCTGCTGCAGCAAAAGTCATGGTTTGCAGAGAGCTTACAAATCATCAAAGGGATCTCATGAAGGGTGCAAAAAATATCCACAGCATTGGCTATACTATGGAACACAGTGAAGACAGTCATCCAAAAGTGGAGAAAATATGGGACAATAGTGATGTTGCAAAGAACTGCACATCCCTCCAAATTTGATAAAAAGACAAGGCGAAAACTGTCAGAGAGGCTGCCAAGAGACCTACAGCAACACTGAAGGAGCTTCAGGAATTTCTGGCTGATTGTTTACTACATGTGACAATCTCCAGTATTCTCCATATGTCTGGCCTATGGGGTAGGATTGCAAGACGGGAGCCTTTTCTTACACAGAAAAACATCCAGTCCCCGCTAAAATTTGCAAAGCAATACATCAAGTCTCCCAAAAGCATGTGGGAAAATGTGTTATGGTCTGATGAGACCAAGGTTGAACTTTTTGGCCACAATTCCAAAAGGTACGTTTGGCGCAAAAACAAAACTGTGCATCACCAAAAGAACACCATCCCCACGCTGAAGCATGGTCGTGACAGTATCATGCTTTGGGGTTGCTTTTTTTCAGCTGGAGCTGGAGCTGGGGCTTTAGTCAAGGTGGAGGGAATTATGAACAGTTTCAAATACCAGTCACTTTTGGCCCAAAACCTTCAGGTGTCTGCTAGAAAGCTGAAGATGAAGTGAAATTTCATCTTTCAACACGGCAATGACCCCAAGCATGCATCCAAATCAGCAAAATAATGGCTTCACAAGAAGAAAATTAAAGTTTTGGAATGGCCCAGCCAGATCCTAGACCTAGATCCAATAGAAAATTTGTGGGGTGTCCTGAAGAGGGCTGCGCACAAGAGGTGCCCTTGTAATCTGACAGATTTGGAGCACTTTTGCAAGGAAGAGTGGACAAATATCGCCAAGTCAAGATATGCCATGCTGATAGACTCCTACCCAAGAAGACCGAATGCTGTAATTAAATCAAAATATCTTTCAGCAAAATATTAGTTTAAGGGTGTGCACACTTATACAACCAGCTTATTGTACACTTTTTTATTTTTTTATATGTTTTCCCCTAACAGATTTGTTTGTTTTTCAATTGAATTATACAGGTTGTAGGTCACATTAAAGGTAGGAAAAGTTTTGAAATGATTTATTGTGGTCTTATTTTTTTATATCACAAAAACCTGGCATTTTAACAGGGGTGTGTACAGTTTTTATATCCACTGTATGTATATATATATATATATATATACATACGTGCTTTACATGCACTTCTGCTGCATCCATCTTTTTAGAGAGAAGAATGATAAACTGCATATGGAGACAGTGTGTGTGTGTGTGTGTGTGTGTGTGTGTGTGTGTGTGTGTGTGTGTGTGTGTGTGTGTGTGTGTGTACAGATTTTCGCAGAATATCCAGATTTTTGTGTGACACTTTTGTTCCATTTTTCATAAAATTGTGGTTTTCTGGCAAATTAGTGGCCAATCATTAAAGACTTAAGTTAAAAAATAATGACAGACATTTGAGTTTCAGATTTCATACCCTTCAGAAAATTCATACTAATGCAAGACCTACTAGTTTGCGAACTTTCTAATTTTGTAAGAGCAATATTTAAAAATTGTCCTTATTTTTGGCCCTTTGGCCCACTTTTATTTATGGCTTTGTCCAGATTTCTTGCTCTTAGGTTGAGAGCATGACAAATGTGTCAGGGCAATCACTGTCAGCCAGACACATTTCAAATTGTGACATCCTTGTTGTACCCCACTACCCCATGTAGTGGCTCTGGAGGTAAGTCTTCAAACCAACCTGTATATACATGTAACAATGTTCTGTGTAGAGTATTGAGCATGTACCATAGTGACTGAGCATTTATTTCATGTAAATTGGTAAACATGGCCAGCATTGATCCCACTGTACTATAGCTCTGCCCCTTTCTAGTTGGTCATACCCCTTTCTGTTGGCCCCACCCATTCAGCTGTCTCCTGCAGCCCTCCTTTGATTTGAAGTCACCAGCCACCACTGCTCTCACTAAAAAC
Organism: Protopterus annectens; assembly: GCF_019279795.1. Classification (NCBI taxonomy): domain Eukaryota; kingdom Metazoa; phylum Chordata; order Ceratodontiformes; family Protopteridae; genus Protopterus; species Protopterus annectens. Next base: position 1,291,746,889 of record NC_056744.1, on the reverse strand, counting down.
CACAATGTCATCTGCAAACAGCACAGTCTACGGGGACTCCTGTTTGATCATGTCTGTCAACCTGTCCCTCACCACTGCAAATAGGAAAGGGCTCATACCTGATCCCTGATGTACTCCCACCTCCACCTAAAACACACCTGTCACTCCCAATGCAGAACTCACAGCTGTCACACTAGCCTTGTATATATCCTGTAGCATTCTTATGGATTCCTCCACCACTCCTGACCTCCTCATACAATACTACAACTCCTCTTTAGGTATCCTGTCATATGCTGTCTCCAAGTCCACAAAAGACACAACACAGCTACTTCCAGCCTTCTCTGTACATCTCCATCAACGCTCTCAGAGCAAACATCATATCTGTACTGCTCTTTCCTGGCATGAAACCATACTGCTGATCAGTAATCCTCACCTCCCTTCTTAACCTAGCTTCCACAACCCTTTACCATTACTTCATGATGTGACTGATCAGTGTTATCCCTTTGTAGTTACTACAGCTCTGCACACCACCCTTATTCTCATAATCAGTACTCAAACATATTTTACCCACTCCTCACGCATCCTCTCACTTTCCAAAATTACAGTAAACAATCCAGTTAAAAAGACCACTGTGATTTGTCCTAAACACCTCCAAGCTTCCCCAGGTATGTCATCTGGACCAATAGCCTTTCCATTCTTAAACCTCTTCATTGCTATCCTTACTTCCTCCTTGATAACCTGTTGCACATCATGATTCATCATACCCACATCATCCAACCTTCTCTCTCTCATTCTCTTCATTCAACAGCCCATCAAAGTATTGTTTCCGCCTGCTCAACACACTCTTCTCACTTGTGAGTACACTTCCACCTTTATCATCCTTATTTGCTGAACATCTTTCCTAGCTACGTGCCTCTGTCTAGCCAATTGGTGCAGGTCCTCTTCTCCATCCTTGGTGCCCAACCTTACATATAACCCTTCAGATGCCCCATCCTCAGCCTTTGCCACCACTCTCTTTGCCATGCTCCCCATCTCCCTATACACCTGTCTACTTTCTGCATCTGTCTGACAATCCCACTTCTCCTTGGCCAACCTCTTTCTCTGTATACTCCCCTGTACTTCCTCATTCCACCATCAGGTCTCCTTGTCCTCCTTCCTCTATGCAGATGTCACACCAAGCCCAGTTCTACTCATTTCCCTTACTAGCCTAGATGTAGTTACCCAGATATTTGCTAACTCTTCACTGCAACACAATGCCTATCTTAACTCTTCCTTGAACTCAGCCTCAGAATAACCCTTTCTCAGTATCCACCATTTGATCAATGGTGCTGGCCTCACACTCCTCCCCCTCTTCTTGATCACCAACATCATCCCACAGACCAACATTCCATGCTGCCTAACTACACTTACCCCTGTCACCACTTTACAGTTACCAATCCCCTTCAAACAGGCTCACTTGCATAGGAGATAATCCACCTGTGTACATCTTCCTCCACTCCTGTATGTCACCCTATGCCCCAGGGTCTTGTAAAACTATGTATTTATCACACCCATATCCAACCTATTTTGCAAACTCCACCACCATCTCACCTTCTGCATTCCTTTGTTTAACACCATACCTACCCATCACTTCTGCATTCCCTCTGTCCCCTTCACCAACATGCGTATTGAAATCTGCTCCAATCACCACTCTCTCACCCTTGGGTACACTCATCACAACTTCATCCAACCACACCAAAGTACGTCTGCCTCATCCATCACAAACATAATTAGTGGAGCATATGCACTAACAACTATCATCATTACACCATCAATTCCCAGCCTCCTAAATGTCACTCTACCCTCTGTTGGGAGGGTGGCCTAATGGTTAAGGTATTTGCCTTACACACAAGGTGCAGGGTTTGAATCTCACAAGGGATAACTGGCTAGGCTTAAAATGGCTCACAAGGGCAGTTAGCCTAGTACTAATCTATTGTTGGGAGGGTGGCCTAATGGTTAAGGTGTTTGCCTTACAAACACAAGGAACAGGGTTTGAACCTCACAGGGGATAATTGGCTAGGCTTAAAATGGCTTGCAAGGGCAGTTAGCCTAGTACTAATCTATGAACCTAACCTACACTCTTACCACCTCCACAAACACTCTTAGCATAATGTTCCTTCAGGTTAACCCCTACACCAGTTGCCATCTCATACACACCATGATAGAACTATTTGTACCCGACTCTGATACACACAGCTGTACACCAATTCCATCTGGACTCTGGCACACACAATATATCCATCTTTCCTCTGTCCATAATATAAGCCAGCTCTATCCCCATGCCAGTCATAATCTCAAAATTAACAGTTCCTACCCTCACTACTGCACTCCTAGCCTTTCTTCTCTCTGCCTGCCATATGAGCGTCAGATATCCTCCAGGGTATGTCTGTGAATGCAAAGGCTACTGCACTACCAAATGACGTATGTGTGTTACAGCCAATATGAAGAAAGTGTCACTAATTTTGGCCCATAGCCCACCATGTATGTGTGGTGTCCTCCAGATGTCCTGCCCTAACAGGTTGACATGACTAACTGAGCAGGAAGACTGTAATTACAGTGTGCCATACTGACATAGAACAGAAATGTATAGCAGGTATTACCTGTGTACATGTATGTATGGGTAGTTATACCTGGCTGTCTCATAACAACTGACATGGGATGCAAAACATCAGGTAAATAAGCTGTACATGTTGTACAGATGTGTAATCTTAGTTTCTGTGCATCCAACAGAGTTACACTTCTACAGCTAATGTTTGTTGCATTGTCCTGACACAGACATGGGTAATAGAATACGCATGAGTACTACGCTGAAAGTGGAGAGGTGTCCAACAGTGTTATGACCTTGTGTCCATGCCTACTACAAACAGATATATGACCACCCACATAGCTGTATGGCCTCAGCAATACCTGACTTGTAAAACCTGTCTCCACCAAAGTAGAGTAATTCCCTTTGCTGGACATCAGCATTGCACAAAGCACATAATGGGATGCTATATTGGCTGTACAGGGCAAATTAGGATCATGCACCAACTGACAAGCATATCAAGCTTTGTCATAATGAGCATATTAGGTCACAGGTGGATTACTATAAGGCTAACTATGAGTACAAATTGGACACATCCACTAAGGGCAATCACAAGGCCATCTTCATATATGTCTGCAGTCTCAGAGGCAACAACCCAACCCACCCTGTAATGGTAGTAAATCACACCACATACTCACACACCATAGCTACAGCCAACCTGCTGCAGACAGGTTTAGGGCAAATATCACCCCCGCCCCCGGCTCACCATCAGTATAGGTGGATATGCACAGCACACACACCCCTCCCCCCATCATCATGAATCAGGTGCAAACTGCCTAATCAAAGTTAACAAAAGCAAGTCCCCTTGGGGCCTGATCCTACATGAACCAGGCATATGCTTCCAGCTCCATTACACACTGTATGCAAGCAAAACCTGAGCACTATTGAATTCCCATCTGCAAGGAACATGGCCACTGTCATCCCTCTACACAAATGTGATTGATGAATGGTGGTTTATGCAATGTACTGGCCTTCATTGGGGAGAACATGACACATCAGGACCAGGAGTACAATGCATGTTCATACAGTGCTGCTGGGTACAGGGGAATGATGTGTTTGTAAGTGGTGGGTAATGATAGTCAATATTCATGTGCTGGTTCTGTAAAGAACTCTGGGCAATGTCTGAGGTCCTGTGATGTGCATCCCTGTTTATGTCTTCCAGGTGCCATGCAGCGGCAACAACCTTACACAGATGCGGAGACAGCAGACATCACAGAAACTGTAATCTTAAACTATGCCATTCTTTTTGGCCATAGCTGGTAAAATCAGAGGGAGCGGACTGCCCTGTGGGATGAGATCATCCACAGAGTGAACATCTTGGGCCACCATGGATGCATAAATGATCAGGTCAGGCATAGAGCAACTGAATGATATGTCATGTCCGACAAAGGGCTGCTGCTGTAGTGATGGACCGTACTGCTACCGGTGGGGGATAAGCCACACAGGCCCCACTTACGGCAACAGAGGAGCTCCTTGCCAACCTTGGCGCAGCCCCCACACAACCTCAAACACAGGAAATAGCAGTCATGGAGGTGGATGGTACGCAGGCAACAGGTGAGGAGCATCAAGGTAAGGCCAAAATGGACATCAGTGTAATGAGGTAGGATTTAAACTGTCTTCTATAGAGTCTCTAAATGCATATGTCAGTGCAAAATGGTTAGTGAGTGGGGTTTAGTAATGCACACAAGTACACATCTATAGTGAAGGACAACAAATTGTATAATATCATAGTGTGTACTGTGCCTGTGCAGAAACGTAGCATTCATCTTGTACCAATGCCTAATGTGAATCTGCTGACAATAACTCTCCCTCACAACCGCATAGGTCCCTCTGGTCTGCACATGGGACAGCAGCCTGACGCCAGTAAGTATGGGATTTTCCTGTTCTGGCTCACCAGTACCCCAGGCATGTTAAAGTTAATGCATGTGACCATGCACACAACTGTTACACTCAGCCATTTGGCAGTATCTGCCTGCTCACTTGTGATGTTTACTGCACTGCATCACGGTGGTCATCACAGGGGCCTATTTACAGCAGATGTCACATATCTGTAGCATACCTCACAACCTGTCATTGCAGGACATCTGGACAAAGACTGACAAAATGGGGGGGGGGCAATGTCCCAAAAACTAGGGTCATATTGTATAAATCAGTGGCATACATTGCATATAAATGGTGTACGCACCTGTTAGAATGCCCAGTATTTGTGATATACATAAATGAGAGCACAATAGACAATTTCAAAATACTGCCAACCTTTCATGTGACCTATAACCTGTACAATTAAATTGTAAAGCAAACAAATTTGTTAGGGAACAATAATGACACATAACAATAGTACAACAACCTAGATGCATATGTGTGCACAGGCTGAATCTAGTGCTGTGTTGAGGCAGCTTTCGATATAACTACAGCAGTACATCTTATTGGGTACACACCTGCCATCAATTACAGAGACACTTTGATTAACAGCAACTAATGGTCAGCTGTCCTACCAGGATTATTCTAACACGCACCCAGTTGCCTGCAACAGCCATGGTTCACATAGAGCTGATGAAGCTGCTAAGGGACCACATGTTTGAGATGTATCAGCCTGGAGAAGGGTAACAAAACATTTCCACAGCATTGCACATACCATGGAACACAGTGCAGACAGTCATTAAAAGGTGGTGAAAATATGGGGCTGCAGTGACATTGCAAAGGATTGGACATCCCACTAAATTCTATGAGAATACAAGACCAAAACTGGCCAGGGATGCAGCCAGGAGCCCTACTGCAACAGTGAAGGAGTAGCAGGAATTTCCAGCAAGTACTGGGTGTGTACTACATGTCACGACAATCTTCAGTGGTCTCCATATGTGTTGCCTATAGGATAGAGTTGGAAGATGGCAGCAGTTCCTCACACCAAACAATATCCAGGCCTGGAGAAAGTCTGAAAACAATACATCAGGTCTCCAAAAAGCAAGTGGGAACGTGTGTTATGGAAATATGGGATCATGGTTGAACTCTTTGGCCACAATTCTGACAGGTTTGTTTGGCACAATAACACTACTACACATCACCACAATAACACCACCTCCACAGTGAAGCATGGTGATGGCAGTGTCCTGCTTTGGGGTTGCTGTTCACAAGCTGGAACTGGGGCTGAAGCCAAGTTGGAGGTGATTATGAACAGTTCTAAACACTGGTCCTTTGTGGCTCCAATCCTTCTGGTGTCTGCCACATAGCTGTGGATGGTGAGGAATTCCACCTTTCCACACAACAATGGCCCAAACCATACATCCAAATCAACAAAAAGATGGCTTCACCAGAACACTTGCAACGTTCTGCACTGGCCAGCCAGAGCCCACACCTGCATCCAATAGGATATATGCAGGGTGACCTGAAGAGGGCATTGCACAGAGGATGCCCTTGCAATGTGATATAGTTGGAGGTGTTTTGCAAGGGAGAGTGTGCAAACATTGACAAGGCAAGATGTACCATGCTGATAGACACCTTCTCAAGAGGACTGAATGCTGTGATTAAATCAAAAGGTGCTTTAACAGAGTATTAGTTTCAGGGTGTTCACTCTCATGCAACCAGCCTATTGTACCTATTTCATTTACCATATGTTACCTGTAACTGATGTGTATGTTCTTCAGTTGGATTGCACAGGTTATATGTCATATGAAATAATGGCAATGTTATGACCTGATTTCTGAGGTCTCGTGTGATATATCACAAAAACCTGGCATGTTAACAAGTGTGTGTGTGTGTACACTTACTGTAGCCACTGGAAGCCTGGGAGGTTGTTTGAGTAACTGGCTTTGTTGTAACATACATGTACTGCAGGTTATGCAGTCTGCACTTCAAATTAGGGCATTAATTAGTGGCATCAATCCACAGGTCAACCCAGTAATGTATCAGACAAACACAGGAGTTATGAGGAACAGAGCAAACATATGAGCCACACATCTAGACATTCAACAAAAACCTGTACAGTTGGGAGGCATGTTCTGTAGGATTTGCCACAGTGCTATACAGGTGAATGGCAATAATTTACATGTGTGCAGCGTGTGCTAGGTGAAGGGCAATCACCTACCAAAACCGCTCACGTATCCCAGAGGTGTATATTAATAGTAACAGTAATTGGAAGGGGCTGCACTGCATGATGCTGAGGATCTGTCCAGAGTGTGTATGTTATTGTCTGAGTGTGTGTCGTGAATGTCCCCAGGCAGCTAATGTGAGGTCTGTGTAATGCCTTTGAGGCACCTTACCTGTATAGGTAGTAATTTACATATGTTGTTTTTTCCTCACAGGTGGACATGGTGGCTGCGGTCCCTCATGCTCTGATTCTGATGTGAGTGTCTCTGCAGACTCTGACCATGATGATAGTCATATTGAGGCACAGGTGGGGTTGTCAGGGGCTGAATCTGTGCCATTGGTTGGCATCCCACTATTGTCAACCTCATCCCCACACACAGTCACAATGCCCACACATACCCCGTCACCAGTGGCAACAGATAATGGACAGTTGGCAGGTGGAGGCATGAAACAGGCTACTGTAGTGACTATGGCAAGTGGGGGTGCAGGCACTAGCTATAGCCAAAGTGCTGGAGAGGTCCCACACAGGCAGATAGGAAGATGGGCAGAGGTGCTCAGAGGAGGATTGCAGCCCGTCATGCCCCTGTTGCAAGTGTCACAGCAGCAGTCACCAGATGCATGTTTTGGGCCATCATGGAGGCACAGGCACATAATAATGAATGTAACACCAGACATATATGCAGGGTCATGGATGAGCACATCCCTGGTGTCTGTTGCAATATTTGTGAACTCACTGTGGCCATCCGTGAGCATACTCAGGTCATGGATAGATGGTGGGGGGAGACCTTGGCACTCCTTGACCATGGAATATCTGTGCTTGAGTGTTTGGTAGATAAGGGCCAGCAACTACATGGGTGTAGGGCAGCACCATGATCAGATGAGGGTCTACGTGGCCATGCACCAACATGTTCCCATACTGGCAGTACCACCAGCACTACTGAAGGGGTGTGCTGTCCTTGCTATGATGCAGCTGGTCATGGGCATCTTGTCCTGGCTGATCCCAACAGGGGGACGCAGATCCAGCAGGCAGCAGTCACCATTGCGGAATAGTATTGCATCTGGACTCATCCCTGGTGTGCCGGTGATACCCCTGGCAGGCCCACTTCCCATGTCCATGGCCAGAGATGGTGAACTGTACACCCTGCCATGTATGGCCTACAGCTGTCCAAAATACCCCTGTGTAGGGGACTGACATGGTGTGACTGTGTGCATACAAATACACACACATCATCATCAGACAAGTCACCTCCATATACACACACACACACACACACACACACACACACACACACACACACACACACACACACACACACACACACACACACAAACACCATCCCTGCACAGACCATTTAATGAACACCCCCCCAAACACACACACACATGATGTCGAACATATGGCCCAGCCTAGGCTTTTGGCAATCCCACACAACACCCTGTGCATATGATGATATATGTGCCACATCTGTGCCATCCATACCATTGATGCTGGGACATGCTAATATGGGTCTGATCCACAGGGTGACTTTAGTAGTGTGTAGCTATTTAATGCTGTGTAAGGTGCTGTCATCTGGCATTTGTAATGGGTACACATCAGAGTGTGTGTACCTTTTCAGCTGTAATGCATTATTGGTGTTAATAACACTAAGTGAATGTGTTCTCAAATGCTGTATTCTGTTTGTGCTCCAGGTGTCTGTGTGTCAGCAGGATGTGGCCCTGCAGACATCACCAACGAAGGGTATGGCAGTGTTGTAGCACATCGACCAATTCATAGCTGAGTTCCCAGGTCTGTGTAACAGGTCTTGTATGTGCCTTACAGCTTATAGGGCTGAGGAGTTGTATCTAAGTCCATGTTGGTTGACATCAGATCTTGTAGAGTGGACAATGGTACATGTGGTGGGTGAAACACACCTCACATTGCTAACGCCATCAACGCCAGAGGATATTGTGTCGATTAAACACACAGAGAATACTGTTCACATACACATGCATGTACAGGATCACAGTTGCCAGTGTTGTGTTTGTTACCCCTACGCATCAAGCTGTGGTACCACACTACTATGCGGTTATTGCAGGTGGCACAGGACTAATAGTGTGATGAGTGTTACAAGGTATCTGTAAGGTGAATAACATCACATGGCCTTGTGAGGTATGGCAATGGTGAGTGTACTGGGTGTGAGAGTACTGATAATAGTGTCACATACAAGTCTATACACTCACAACCACTGCTATACGCACCAATGCACACACATGTACACACTTGCCAGTACTGACATTAGCAGACCAACGTATCTTGTTATTTGTACCATACTATTCCATACTGTTGTATGGGGCTTAAAGGGCTGAAGAGTGTCTACAGATACCACTATGGTTGATGTCAACAGCGGACCTCATACAGTAGACTTAGGAATGTGTACTGTGAATACCATGGCATAAAATATGAAACCATGCCCATCCAATGGATGTCATTCTTACACAAACACACAATACTCTTCTCTCCTACACATTTGCCAGGACTGAGATTTGAACCCCTTCCTATCTATTTATTGTTACTACATTGTTACACATTTATCACATGAGCAACAGAGGTTATGGGGTGCCACATGTCCCAAGGTACTTCTAAGGCGATGGACATCACCAGCCTAGCAAATTATGACAATGGGTGATGTACTGGGTGAGAGAGGCCAGAAAATACTGTAACCTACACATATGCACACTTACAATAATACACACAGACACACATTTGCCAGAATTCATATTACAACCCCGAGCTATGTAGTTATTGGTATTATAGTGTTATGCAGTTACCGCACACACCACAGAGCTTATAGGTTGGGGAGTGTCCCAATGTACCTATATAGTGAATAACATCAACAGCACTTGTAATGTATGGCAATGGTACTTGTTCTGGTTGAGACAGGCCACCAACTACTTTCACCCACATGTTTACACACTCACACACACTTTTATACACACTAATGCACACACACACATTTGACAGTACTGAGATCCATAGGTTCAAATATTGTGTGTACTTGGCATATGGCCATGGAGGCTTTACAAGGCTAGCCCATGGGAATACACTGGCATCATGCCACCTGACGATACTCCCAGTGTGTCTACTGAGTATAGTCACTGGAGTGATCCCCAGGGTGGATATTCTATTCCTCATCCACTCCTCCAGATTTCTCTTGAAGAGGGCCAGTGATGTGCTCTGCTTGACATGTATGTGATGTTTATTCCATACAGTGGCTAGTCTCTGGGTTGCGAACCTGTCCCTCTAGCATGTTCTGTTGATTGTGAGGATAGGGTTGAGGTAGCTGGGGCATGTTGTGTGGACAAATTGTTTTTTTCGGATGTAGCATTCCTGATAGGGTTGGTTCAGACATGGCTGTGTATGTCAGGCAGAGATCGCACCTAAGTAGCCAATATGAGACAGAGATTCATTGGAGTTGTTGGAGTCTGTCCATATGGGGTGAGTTTGTAGTACCTAAGATTCTCTTTGTGAGGTGCATTTGCAGCCTCTCTTGTTGTTGCAGGTGTCCAGTGTCCAGTGGGGTATATGGCAAATGAGCCATAGTTCACAATGCTTGGCCTACTGAGGGGGGAGCACAGGGAAACACAGGCCTTTTACTTCCCAGATTCAATATAGTCAGGAGAAGTGACACATGGAAGGACTTTTGGAAGACAGTGGCACTGTGGTGGTCAACAGAGAGCTCACTTTCAGCCTGTGTTCCCAGTTCCCTTATACCGACATCAGTGTTCAGTTGACTACCATAAGTGTATTACTTTATGGGATCCATGTCATACCCAAAGGGTATTGAGCTTATGCCCAGGGTTCTGACAACAGTCATAGGTCTCAGAGAGGCCTTTTTGAAGGATGTCAACCTCATGTGGGGGGTAATAATAGCACCCACCTTATAGTCATCTGCAGACATTGTCAGACAGGGTGCCTTCATATTGGGCTGTTTCTCAGAGGAATAGATCCCAAACATGAGGGGACCCAGGTACAAAACCTGTGGGACTCCACTCATGAATGTTCAGCAGTCTGACATGGAGTCTGCTGCTTTCACACTGTGGGTTCTATCTGTGAGCCAGTTTGCGGGCCACCTACTGATGTAGGGGTTGCTGCCTACCTGAGTGTGTTTGTGTATGATTCTTGAGTGGGGAGTGATATGCAAGGATTAGATGGGCTGCCTATCTTGTTATTTATTCCATACTGTCACATAGTTATTGAACATGGCACAATGCTTACAGAGCTGCAGAGTATCTATAGGTCTGTCTACAGTGGATAACAACTGTGGGACTCGCAATATGGACCCTGGGACATGCACTGGGTGAGTAACAGCAAAAAGTAGCAAAACCCACCCCCAATGGATATGTTTCTCACGCAAACACAACCTCCCCACAGACAGAATACTGTTCTTACTCACACACAAACACTTGCCAGGACTGAGATTAGAACCCCTACCTTTCTATTGCTACTACAGTGTTACACATTTATCGCACTCTCCATGGAGCTTATAGGTGAAGGCTGTCCAAAGGTACTTCTAAGGTGAGGAACATCACCAGCCCTTGTAAAGTATGGCAATGGGTGATGTAATGGGTGAGAGAGGCCACAAAATACTTTAAATTACACATATACATTTGCCAGAACTGGGATTAGAATGGCTACCAAAATAGTTGCTTATAACTATATTTCTATGCAGTTATCACACACACCACAGAGATTATAGGGGTGAGGCCTGATGAAAGGGACTTCTAAGGTGACCGATATCTGCAGGACTGCTAAAATAGGGCAATGGGAAGTGTACTGGGTTTGAATGGACCCCAAATCTTTAACTTATAAACACACACACACAAAGACTTTTACATTTACCAGGACTGAGATTAGATCCTACCTAACTAGTTATTTGTATTACAGTGTTATGCAGTTATCACATGTGCCACCAAGCTTATAGGGCTGAGGCATCATGAAAGGGACTTCAAAGGTGACTGATTTATTCAGGACTGCTAAAATAGGGCAATGGGAAGTGTACTGGGTTTGAATGGACCCAAAATCATTAACTTATAAACACACACACACACAGACACACACACACACACACACACACACACACACACACACACACACACACACACACACACACACACACACACACACACACAAATAATTTTACATTTTCCAGGACTGAGATTAGAACTCCTACCTAACTAGTTATTTGCATTACAGTGTTACACAGTTATCACACATGCCACAGAACGTATAGGGCTGAGGCCTGTCGAAAAGGACTTCTAAGGTGACTGATATCTGCAGGACTGCTAAAGTTGGGATATGGGAAGTGTACTGGGTTTGAATAGACCCACAATCTTTAACTTATAAACACACACACACACACACACACACACACACACACACACACACACACACACACACACACTTTTACATTTGCTAGTACTGAGATTAGAACTCCTATCTAACTAGTTATTTGTACTATAGTATTACACAGTTATTGCATGTGCCACAGAGCTTATAGGGTTGAGGCTTGATAAAAGGTACTTCTATGGTGACAGACATCTTCAGGACTGCTAAAGTAGGGCAATGGGAAGTGAACTGGGTGGGAATGTCCTGTCAATTCCTAGAGCCTACTGACAATTCTCTAAGTGTATGAGCATGCCCAGTGTGACCTTCTATAGTAAATGTGGGACTCCATTCCAGGGATTGTTGTACTCCAGTCTGGTTTGTTTTGTGCTACAGCCATACCTCTCAACATGTTGGCACAGGATATCTGGAGATAGCCTATCCAAATGGGGAGACAATGGGCCATACTGTGAGTGTGGCTATTTCTCTTAGTAATGTATGGGTTGCTTTGGTTATAGGGTTTGTTTTAGCAGACATCCAACATATATGACATTTGACACTGTCATATATTGTTTCAATACCTCATAACATACCTCCTCAGATAATCACAGTGATTTACCAGAGGAATACAGGATGGATAATGCACACATCAATATTATGGGCCAAATGCTAGACATTCTTGCACAATCTAGCCTGTTGAGAGGTGTACCTACAACCAATTGAATGCTGGAGCTGTGGAAATGGTCCAGCACCTTGGTGATATATTACAATATTGGAATCTCTATGTATTTCTGTTCTGGCATGGTTTGATTTCCAGTCCATGGTTAGGTAATATAAGTCAGGCAGTATCAGGGTGACATGCAGACTCCAGATAGATTTGTAGGGGATAAGATATGTGGGGGGTGTCCTGGGTCAGATATATTGACCTATAGCTACCAGTACTTTGCATAGGGGTCTTCTCAAAGGTTGACTGCACTTGGAGGCTCTTGTGTTTGTCAGACTGTTTGACCAGCCTGGAGGTGTGTGTGTGTGTGTGTGTGTGTGTGTGTGTATGTGTGTGTGTGTGTGTGTGTGTGTGTGTGTGTGTGTGTGTGTGTGTGTGTGTGTGTGTGTGTGTGTATCTCGCATATATGTATGGCCCACTTCATTTGGTTTGGCTGGCCACATTTTGGGGTCAGGATGTTGCATAAGATGAGTGATCAGGGAAGGGTGTGTTACTCCCCATGGCTGTGGGCCAGGGTTCTGTAGGTGCAGACATGTCACCATCTTCCAGGGTTAAGACTGCCTGCAATGAGTGCATTCCCATGTTTAGACTCCTAGCCCTGCCTGTTGACTGTACACAGCTTCACAGAATGTCCAGATTCATGACTGATATATCTGGTTGGTTACCCAAACAAGTGTGGTTTTCAAGAAAAAGTGTTTTGCAAGTCTCTCAGGGTTGAAGTCAGATATTACTGACAGTTGACATTGCAGTTTCAGACTTCATACCCTTCAGACATTCCATGCTAATACAATCATTCCATCAACTTTCTAACATTATCAGAGCAGTATTTCAAAATTGTCCTTCTCTTTGGACCTTTATCACCCCATTATTCATGGCTTTGTCCAGATTTCTGGCTCTCTGAGGCTGGCACGTATGCTTCTAGCAGTTAGCAGCGTGGCCTTTCTTTGCATTTTGTAGACTGTGTTATGTTGGCGTTAAGGATCCCATGACACTTCCTAATAGGGCACTGTGGGTGAGGCATGGGCATGTGCCAGAGGTCTATAGGCCATGTGAGACAGATACAGAACATCTATAGCAAGGCAGTGCATTCTGATGATTATATAATCCCAAGCTGCCAAGCAGTGGGCACCCCTGGGATGGCACCAGTAAGCTGGCTGGGTGTTACTGACAATTGCTTTCTGTTCATGTTGAGCCATCACTCTGATTGACAGCTGGATGCTGCTTAAGGCTAGGGATATGTTACTGCATTTCTATGGGACTATGGGTGGGAGGGTGACACATCTGTACACAATACACATTTGCACAAACTGTGCTGATATTTGCTTAACATTTTGGTCCCATTTAGCATAGTGGTGTGCCTTAGCTTTGAGAGTACAGGTGTAACAGTACTGACCACAGGTCAGATTGTTCTGGCATAAACATTTTTAGGTTCAGACTTCTTACCTTTCAGAGCCATACTGCCACTGCCAGACCTGCTGTGATATCATTGTGTAAGTCTGTAGGTGGGACTTTCATGGAAGTCCCCATGTGGAGGAGTTTGCCAGACATTTCTGTATGGTTTTCTACAGATGATATGCTGGGTGAGGCTGGAGATGATTATGGGACCCCAACTTTGTCATCCATGCATGTGACCTATGACCTCCCAGTTATTTGGCTCACTACATATACTGCAGTGGTATTTGTCAACTAGGGTGGTACTGCATAGAGTGGATAAGCCAGTACTGGGCATACACTTCCTGCTGTCCCACATAGATGTCAGTTGTCCGCTGGTATCCGAGTAAGCTACCCCATTCCCTTGCATGCATGCATCAATACCATAGATATGCTATCAGAACATTCTACTACATTCATTTATTCCTAAGAAGACTGACTTACCTTGTGCCTGAGGCAGTTGTGAGGATGGTGCTTGAGGGGTGACTATGTCGGATGCATGTAGTACACTGCCTATACATGGTAAGGTATAGGTGGTGTGATGTTTGGCATCCATTTTACTGTGTGTGCAAGTCAGAGAGAGAGAGATATCAGTCCCACAGGCCCTACAGTGTCATTGTATGTGCTATGCGTTGCTTCTTTGCCAAGGACAGGGCATACTGGGCATGTCTCTGTCTGCCTACAGGGGCAGGCTCAGGATGTTCCTCCTCCGAGTCCCTCTGTGCCTCTGGAGACCTTGGCAATGGTGGGGGGCTGTGTGTCCATTCCCCATTTTTTTCCTGCTGCAGCTGTTTCCACAGGGTCATATTGTGTAGCATGTCACATACTATGAACATGTGTGCACATGTGGCTGGAGAGCACTGCAAGACTCCACCGGATATGTCAAGGCAGCAGAACCATGACTTGAGCATCCCAAACATACTGTCTGTAATGATCCTGGTTTGTGCTTGTGCCTTATTATGGCATTCTTGTGTGGGTGTGTGTGCATTTCTGATGAGTGTCATCAGTCACGGCTCCAGTGTGTAGCCAGCATCCCCCACGAGATGGCCATATGGGATGTCCCCACTGGCAAATGCCTGGTACAGTTGTGACAAATGCCAGATGTGGGAGTCATGATAGCTTCCAGGGCTACAAGCACACACATTCATGATAATGCCCTGGGCATCACACATGACCTGGCAGTTGATGGAGTGGAATCCCTTGGGGTTTAGGTAGACCCTACCCTGGTCACTGGGTGGTGCTTTGATGTGGATGTGCGTTCAATCTATGGCAGCCAGTACCTCTGGGTATTCTGCTATATGTTGGAAGAGACGCATATTGCTGGTCCTCTCCTCATGGGTGCTGGGGAAGTAAATGCAATCAGCGGCATGTGGTCGAATGGCATCCAGGAACTAGGTTCATAGGTAGGTACTAGGCTATCTGCCCAAGGGCATTTATAAGCCTAGCCAGAGTGTGTCAGATTTTGCTGCCCCATTGATTAATTATCTGAGCCTCTGTCAAGAAGAGCCAATGAAGTGATCCCAGGGGTGTATTTTCTGTTACCCATCCACTCGTCAAGGTTTCTCTTGAAGAGTGTTAGTGAGGGGATCTGCCTAATGTAGTTAGGAATTTTGTTCCAAAGCATGGGGAGTCTCTGTGACATGAATCTATCCCTCCAGCATGTTCTATTTATTGTTGTGGTGAGGTTTAGCTCACTAGAGTGAGTGGCTCGCAGTGACTTGGATTTCTTTAGGTGGAGCATGTCCATTAATTCTGAGTTGGACATGGCTTTGTAAGTCAGACAGAGATTACCTCTGAGTAAGCGATATGCCACTGAGTACAGCCGTAGTTTTTCCAGTTGGGCTGTATAGGACATATGTTTGAGGCCAGTAATCCTCTTGGTGAGGAACTTTTCTGGTCTTTCCAGCTGTTGGAAATGTCTTGTAAGGTACATCCCAAATGGGGCATTGTACTTTATGATGGGTCTGATGAGTGACGACTAGAGGGGCACTATAACCTCTTTATTTCTAGATGCGAACCCTTTAGTAATTTGATGGGCTACATAGAAGGATTTCCTAACTACTTTGGCAATATGATTGTCAAAGGAGAGATTACTATCAACCTGTGTCCCCAGATCTCTTATTACCTCTTCTGTATTAAGGGGGCTGCCACCTATGTGGTAATTCATGGGTGTTTTGTTTTTCCCATATGGGATGACTATGCATTTTTTGGCATTTAGCTTGAGACCATGACTTTGACACCAGGAGTCCATCTCAGTAAGGCCCTTTTGGAAAATGTTCTTGTCAGTCAGAGAGTCAATTATGGCCCCCAGTTTGCAGTCATCAGCGAACTTGGTTAGCCATAGTCCTCCTGTGTTTGCCTGTACTTCTGAGAAGTATATGCCAAACAGTAGGGGTCCCAGGACTGAGCCTTGTGGGACACCACTTGTGACTGGTTTAGAGTCAGATCTGGAGCCCGCTATTCTTACCGTGTGAGTTCAGTCTGTAAGCCAGTTGGTAACCCATCTCGTGACATAGGGGTTTATGCTCAGGCTGGTGAGTTTTTCTATAATTCCCAAGTCGGGAATGGTGTCAAAAGCCTTGGCGAGGTCAAGGTAGGCTGTTTGAACCATCTTCCCCTCATCTATGGCCTTGATGACTGTCACGAAGATAGTAGGCATGATCCGCCCTTAACAAAGTCGAACTGGGTCAGGTCAAGTGTTTGGAGGTTCCCAATGTCTTTGTTAATGAGTTCCATGATGATGCGCTCCATAGCCTTGCAGACCAGGCTAGTCAGGCTTATAAGGCGATAGTTACCAGGGTCATTTGTGGCCTCTCCTTTGTGGAGCAGAATAACCATTATTGTGCGCCATTCTATGAGCATGTAGCCTGTGGAGAGGCTGAGGTTGAACAGTGTGTTTAGGTGGGGGGGTTAGTTCGTTCTCTGCAAGACGCAGCCTGGGACACCATCTGGCCCCATTGACGCTGTGCTTTTGGCTTTTGAAAGGGCTGTTTTCACCTGTGCATCTGTGATTTCTGGGACACTACACTTTTCCACTATTGTTGTGGGCCCTGTTGGGGGTGAAGTTTGCACCGAATCTATCTGCCAGGATGTTGGCAATATCAGTAGGTTCAGTGTATTTTGTGCTATTTTGCACTAGCTCAGAGCATATCTGTGAGTTACCACTTAGATTCTTGACATAGCTAAAGAAGGTGTTGTGGTTATCTTTCAAATCCTTGGCTATTTTTCTTTCAAAGTTAGCCTTGGATGATTTTATGAAGGACCTTAGTTTCTTACTGATACTGATCAGGGATGTTTTTCCTTCTTGGGATTTGCTTTTTTTCTGAACTAGTTTCCTCCTTCTATTGTATAGCCTGTTTATGGCTGGGGTCCACCAGACTGGTTTCCTTCTCTTAGGGGAGTGAGTCTTGGTTTTGCTAGGGATGGCACGATCCATGCATCCTTATACGTGCTCATAGAGTGCATTTGTAAAGGTTCCTGCATCTTGGACACTGTTAATCTTTAGCATGGGGGCTGTGAAACTTACCACCACTGTCTTAAGTAAGGTGAAGTTTGCTATAGAAAAGTTTTTCACTGTGGTTTCCTTGGTTGGGGGTGGTGGTGTGGTGTGGACATCCAGAGTGATTAGTTTATGGTCTGATCTAACCAGTAACGGGTTGACCTCCGGTGAGGAACACCTGTCACCCATGTTGGTGATGACCAGGTCCAATATGTTTTCACCTCTGGTAGGGGAGTTTACCAGCTGATCCAGGGCATTTGAGTTGATAAATTCCAGGAAGCGCTGGACCTGGGAGTTTGTACTTGAGTAGTTTACCCAGTGAACAGTAGGGTAATTGAAATCACCCAATATCAGGGTGTTCGGTAGGACCTTCATGTTTTCCAGTGTATCCAGAAAGGCAGAGTGGTGGTCCTGGGTCATGGAGGGTGATCTGTAGCAGGCCACAATTTGCATTGCAGATTTGCCCGATGTTAGTTGTACATGGATGATCTCAGAGGTATCATGCTGCGCCATTAACCTGGAAGTGTAGGTATCCTTGATGAATATGGATACACCCCCTCCTTTTTATGTTTCAGTCCATGTTCTGTGGCTGAAATGTGTGGTATGAGTTGTAGCCCGGTAGTGCTGGGGTGTTCTGTGGAGCCTTGAACCAGGTTTAAGTTACTGCACAGATATCGACGTTCTCCAGACTGAGGAGTGCTTAGAGCACATGCATTTTGAGATTTAAACTCCTGGCATTGAGTAGCATAACCCTCATTTTTTATTTGTGCTGTTTACGGGGGTGGGTTTGCCTTTTGAACCTTGCCTAAAAAAGGCACTATGGGGGCAGCAAGAGCCTTGGCCAGTATTCGAAAGCCTAGGGGTGACAGGTGCAAGCCATCTCTTGGGAAGCAACGAGGCCTGTCGAGCATGTCATCACAGGCTGACAGACACTGGATCCCCTTTGAACGACACCAGAAGCTTAGTCAATTGTTGAAATTAATAATTTTTTCTTCATACTGCGGTATGAGGGCAGGATGCTACTGAGTGTCAGGGTCATACCCGCCTAGGCTACATGATCAGAGAGCTCTTCCATGTCTCTTTTCATGTAGTCCAGGGAGGTACATTTCTGGTCATTCACACCAACATGAACAATGACAGAGTCATATTTGTACTTGTTCTGGAGTGACCTGAGTGCTTGTGTTATGTGGTATATTCTGGCTCCCAACAGGCAGCTAACAGTAACCTTCTCCTTGTCCAGCCTAGTGAGCGGGACGTCAGTGTGCCTGACTATAGAGTCACCTATTACTAGTGTGTTAGGTATGTTATTTCGCCTTAAGGGCTGTGATTGTGCGGCACACTGATTTTGTGTTTTATGTGTTGTCTGGTTTGTGACAGGAGGTGCCGGTTTTTTGGGTGTCTGCTTTGGAGGTGTCTGATGCTTTTGCAGGTTTTTATTTAGAGCCTCCAAGTATCATTGTGTGTATTTATGTGTATTTTTTGCCAGTGCTGGATTAGTATGTCTATGTGAGGCTGGAAGTGTGGTGCAAGTGTTAACCTTCTCCTCATGACTGCCTGTTCCAGTAATGGGTGGAGAGATATTAGTTTCCAATTTAGCTATATAATTGCATCTCTCACATATGTTAATGTTTTGTGGTAGGAGAAGAGGGTTGTCTGTGCATATGACGCAGTTGTAACATTGCCTCAGGATACCCAGGTTCACCAGCTGGACTGGAGAGTATACCTGAAATTGCCCTTTGGTCATGCCTGAATAGTAGGGTGAGCTGCTTAGTCACTTGGCTGGTGAGGGGTGAATAATGAGCCTTGCCCTGCTGGGCAATCAAGTGTTGGGGTATATTAGTGATTGCTATTAGGTCTGAGCAAGTGCTGGACTGTAGGATGCTTTTTAAGTGCTTAGGTTGAGAGTTAGACTACTTTCATGGGAAAAACTGAAGAGGAGACTTGGAGAAGCCGGGAATAATTTAGCCCTAGCTAACCGGCACTGCCTGGATGTGCAAAACCGTGCAAACACAGTTTTTACAGCAGGGAAATGAAAAAGATAGAAATTAGCCCAAAATGGCCTATAAACTACTAATGTCTGGGCTGGAACCACTCCTCCAGGGACAGATGGCTGCTCAAAGCTCCCTCTCTCACAGGTGAACAGAGAAACCTCCTTCTATCCAAGTATGGTATGGGCAACGCAGAAACTTGTAACACAGTCCTGAATTCAGCACTAACCTGAAAACTGGACTATACTAGCTTAGAAAGGTGGGAAACAAGTTAAAAAAATGTTTTTTTGAAGAGATAAGGTAAAAACAGTAAAAAATACACTTAAAACAGCTTTAAATGAATACAAACAGTAGAAAATAAACTTAAAACAGCTTTAGATGACTGCAAGCAATCAGAAAAGGCTAAACAACTTACCCAATTAACCAGTAAGAAAAATCTCAAAACTGAGCTCTGTTCCTGTAGTCTTCAATCAGACAAGTTCTAACTGCACACTCCTGCCACTGGGGTGCAGGGGAACCTTCTCCAAAAAAGGGGGCCTGGATTAGTACTCAAGTTATACAAACAAAGCTAGATTCAGCAGGCCTGAATCTAGTTTATGCGACAGCAAACAAGGCACACCAATTTCAGTAAGAAACAGTTCAAATATGCAGGCACTATAAGCCTCTAACCAGAAATTCCCATCTCAGAAGGGCAGAGTCCAGCCCCTCCTCCTACTGGTGGAGTATCCTGGATGCAGATGCCTGTGAGACCCCCATGATATCCCCAGTTGGTCTATGGAAAGTAACTGTAGCTAGTATTCTTAAGGTTACATGTACCTTGGTATCCACTGGGATGGGTTTGCCTCTTTTGGTTCTGGGTCTTAGACAAGGCTGGCACAGCTCAATGAGTTGGTGAAGTACATCCCTGTCCACCCTGTAGCGCTCTACTATCTCCAGATCATGTAGCCTCTGGTAGGTTACCTAGGTGGAAGAGACGCATATTGCTGGTCCCCTCCTCATGGGTGCTGGGGAAGTAAATGCGATTAGCGGCATGTGGTCGCATGGCATGCAGGAACTGGTGGAGTATCCTGGATGCAGATGCCTGTGAGACCCCATGATATCCCCAGTTGGTCTTTGGAAAGTACCTGTAGCTAGTATTCTTAAGGCTACACATGCCTTGGTATCCACTGGGATGGGTTTACCTCCGTTGGTTCTGGGTCTTAGGCAAGGCCGGCACAGCTCAATGAGTTGGTGAAGTATGTCCCTGTCCACCCTGTAGCGCTCTATCTCCAGATCATGCAGCCTCTGGTAGGTTACTCTGGGTCTGAACACTCTTCTCCTCCTCCTTGGTCTGAGTTGATTGTCAGCATTATCCTCCTCAGTGCCCTCGGCCTCTTGCACATACTGATAGATCAAAGCGACAGCAGCCTCTAACATTTTTTGCTAGTTTTGTCAGTTAAAATTCCCCCACATGTGTACACCTATGGTGCAGAGTTTGTGGGAAAAAACAGACTGAAAGATGTTTGCATAGTTTATAGTGGTGTGCTGCAGATGCTGCCTGTGTGATTGGCTGACTCTGAGACATTCCACCTGCCAGCTATTTTTATTTTTATTTCCCATTTCCACACCTTTTAAGCCCCGAGGCACGGCATGCAAACCCGCTGCCTAAATGTAAACAGTACTGCTATTTACATTTTTTTTAAGTCCCAGTGTGCACCACACACTCCCATTTATCTAAGATAAACACATTTTAGCAGAAATGGCCCTCCCCTGGACGCAAACATAGTCTTCATTTCATGGTGTAAGACATTACAGCCTCAGACACACCTCCTTGCTTAGCTGTGCTTGGCTAAGCGCAAACCCAGGCAACAGAGCTCCAATATGCTTACAGCAAGCATGACACACCCCCTTTTCATGTTAGCTGCTCCTCCTGCTTACACTATCCTGTTCTAACACCTAAACGGTTAGGTGCAGTGTGTGGAATATTTTATGATTCAGTAAATTTCCCCTCATTTGCATACCCCACTGCCTTAGTCCATAGTTACTGCTCTGATACGGAGCCTTTACCCTTGACAACAAGTGTTCCCTGATAATGTTTTTATTCTCCATGCCATTGACTATAATGGCAAAATGCAGATTTCCCCTAAAATCGAGTTTTAATATTTTTTTTTTTTATTTTCAGCACAATCCCATTTGCCCGCCACTGCTCTATGCTTAAATGGCCGAGATCAGCCAAAATAAACTTAGATTTTTTATTAAATTAAACACTTTCCCATACCAATGGCCATATATTTGGCCATTGGCATGCCTAAAGTTTATAATACATGCTTTTATTTGAGCTGTCATGTCTCCATTTTGTTATTTGCAGAAATGTGTTTGGTTAGTAACCAAACACATTTCTGCAACTAGCTGTTCCTGCACGGATTCCTGCCTGCTTCCTGAATCACTAATTCACCTCATTTCCATGGTTTTCACAAGCAAATGAGGTAACTGGCATTCTTCAGGGCTTTCTTTGCAGGAACAGTGTCGGCAGGCTTGTGCACGTCAGATCGGCTGTTTCCTGAATCGCTCGGCGGCCATATTCCGTGCAGGAGCGGCTACACTGTTCCTGTGCAGAGACTTTTCTTTAATGAATCCCACCATATATATATTCCCCTTCCTGAAGGAGGTATAGATCTGCGATAGTGGATCTGCATGCATATCTGCTGACCTCACAAGACCCAAATGTTGTGAAAGTTTTAAAACATGAGGAGAACAAGCGGGAATGGAAATCAAACCAGAAGTAGATAAAAATCAGGTAGCAACTGAATGTGCCAAAAAAACAGAATATAAGATGATGGATCAGATGAGAAGGCAAGAAATGTGGAAAATGCATAAATATAGTTGCAAGTGCAGAAAACTCTTGGAACAACCTCATGCTGATCAGGATCGAAAGCAGGAATGGTTAAGGAGAGGTGAATTTAAACCAAAAGACAAAGGTTAACACTGGTGGCAAAAGATTGTGGACTACATACACATTGGTTTACAAAGAACATTGAACATGTGGGAAAAACAGACAAATGTAGGTTTTATAAAACAGAATTGGAAACAGTAGTTGCACATCTTGTTGTTGGTTGTGGTATACTAATGGCAAAAGGACTGTATACTGAAAGGCATAATAATTTAGCAAGATTGTTGCATTGGGGATTGTGCAAACATTATAATATTGAAGTAGCTGAAAAACACTAGAAACATGAGACACAAAGCATCATAGAAAATTATGAAGTTTATATTTCATGGGATCATCCATTACCAACAGTTCAAAAAATAGATGCAATAAAATCATATATAGTAGTCCATGAAAAGAAGACAAAAGTTGCATTGATTATTGAAATTGCTACACCCAGTGACTACCGTGTCTTATGTACAGAGAGACACAGTCATAAAATACCAGGATTTGTAGTCAGAAATGAAAGCAATGTTGAAGAAAGATACCCAGACAGTTCTAGTAGAAGTAAGATCAAAGGGTCTTATAAAAAAGAATTTACAATCATACTTAAGATATGTTACTGGTACATGTAACTCCATACGAATTGCAGGGCACATTGAGGGTGCTGTGAAGAGCACTTCTGGCTAACATCAAAGATTGAAACAATACTAATTTCATGAACTTTAATTATACCTTGACTTGGGAATGTGGCCCATTCCAGTCATGGTATTAGAAACCAAAAGACTTGGAGAAATATCCCCTTCAGTATGTACTTGACCAAACACATGCAACAACTGGAATGTCCAGAAGATTCCTTTCAATACAGGGAGTAAACACAGTGTCCAACACTGATTACATCAAAGTCCTGTCTCTTTACTCAGTGTCATATAGACTTCTGAGAGATGATCTTTACCTGGCATACAAGGCATCCCTGGACACTGTTTTGATGAGCCTTGCACATCTGCAAAACAAACCACATCAGAACTATTAGATCAAAAGACCTAAAATTTGCTTGTGGCATAAATAGGACATGCTGGGGAGACAAATATGTTTCTTCCCATTCTCTGGAACAGGCTCCCCATCCATGTGAAGCAGAGTTCCTCCTTAACCCTATTTAATTGCAACTTGGACGGATAGATGGGTAACCAGAAATTCATCCCTGGTCTGTCACCTATCTCTGATGGACAGAGGGAGCCAGTAAATCACCCTGTATACAAACTAAATTTGTGGGTCACATTTAGATTGCATGGCTAAGCTTATAAGGGCCCTAGTGTTCACTAGCATGGCTAAGCTTATAAGGGCCCTAGTGTTCACTAGCCTAGTATACACCAAAGAACATATGGACCCATGAACATCACACAGACTGCCTTCTGGTTACAGTGCTATAGTGCAACACGTCTTTGTAAAACAGCTGGAAGACTTCACTTACAAGGTAGTCCTTGTAGAACAGATGGAAGACTTCACTTATAAGGTAGTCTTTG
The DNA here is from genome assembly GCF_019279795.1 of Protopterus annectens. Lineage (NCBI taxonomy): Eukaryota > Metazoa > Chordata > Ceratodontiformes > Protopteridae > Protopterus > Protopterus annectens. The sequence goes on along the minus strand of NC_056744.1, from coordinate 1,291,722,772 downwards.
TAGAACAGCTGGATGACTTCACTTAGAGGTAGTACTGTGCCAGTTCTGTATGAACAGCCAGTCCCAGAGGCTGAACCACACAATTCCAGTGTTCTGCACCAAGCCCGTGTGCTGCATCATGGAACTAGTCATGCAGGTCCATTCACACAAACATATACACAGAAGTATGCAGCACTAACAAATCTCTGAGTCACAACATGGAAGTGAACCACAAAGCAATATTTATTCTCTGCACTCATCCAAGCCAAACCCTTTAAAACTATATGATGAGCTCTCAAAATTCAGATGCAAATTTTTAAGCCTTCATATAGCCGCAGCCTTATGCAAATGAATTTCACTCAAGTTAAAAAAAATAGCATATACTAAGCTTTCATGCTCAGCACCACAAATATCCTGGAGAAAATAAAACTAAACTGTCTTGGCAGAATGTCATAAGCTACTTAATAAAAGAAAAAAGCTAATAAAGACATATAATGCATCAAACTATGCCCACATTTAAGACTGTCAAAAAGCTCAACAAAAATCTGATACTAGAACACAATTTAAAATTGGCATTCATATTCAAATATAATCTTAAACCCTTCTTTAAATGCATCATATAATTTAAAAATAACATACAAAAATGCTTGGAATTAGTGCATAATGGTATAACCTATTCTGGCCCTTAAGACACATACTTCCAACTTCACAATGGAATATGAAAGCTACATCTTGGGTGGGCAAAGAAAGAGGCTGCCCTGGATGCAAGTGTGTGTGCGCGCGTGTGTGTATGTGTGTGTGTGTGTGTGTGTGTGTGTGTGTGTGTGTGTGTGTGTGTGTGTGTATGTGTGTGTTTTAGGAATGGTAGCATGACGCTAAAATACCTTTTTATTACAGCATCTGAAAGGTGTTTTAGACAGATAAAAGGCAGCTATGTAGAAATGCAATACTTCATTGCTCAGAGGACGTTTATTGGTCCTTATCTCTGCAACTCTAAGGGATGAGTGCCAATTGAGGACTTGCTCACTTGACTTAGCTATAGTTCTGTCAGAAACAATTGATGAAGTTCCTCAAACTGCAGAAATAGTTCCTCTCCCTAAGATTATTATGGAACATGTCTTAAATGGACTTTACAAAGTTAAATACCACCTCTATGGCCTCAGTAATATAGTTGACTGCTTAAATAACAACACTAGACACAACCTCTCTGAACTCTTACTAAAACTGCTAACCTTAAGCAAAGCCATAGGGTTATGTTCCTGAGTTACCATAAAAAACCTTAACCTCAAGAGCTATAGACCCATCAGCCAAATAAGGGCAATTTGCAAAGCCATGCAATAAATTCATTTATATCTGATTTTATAAGCTCCAATAAACAACACTAATATTCTTAAAAAACAGCAGTTTCCCTAAAAATTAAATCATTGTCATATAACCTGTATCTATTCTTAAGCAATGTTGTCATATTATATCTAATTTAGTATAATTATTTAAACTGTATTTGCTTTTTGTATTATTTTTAAATACTGTAAAATTATTGTTCTTAAAATGTTTTGTAATACTTTGGAGTTTTTCTCCTCCAGGTCTCCACAAAAATGAGCTCCTAACCATTCAGAAGAATTCTGGACTTGGTCAAAAATAATGGAGGGACAAAATCTGGGACAGTTTTTAATATTACTCTAATTCACTTAAAAGAAGTTTATTTTTACCACTACTACTAAGCCATCTGAGCCGTATAACATGTTTTGTACCAACATGCAGTTTCTGAACAATAAGTATGTAATGTAGTAATTGCTATGTTAAATTGTTAATTGCTATGTAATCCAATGTAACTACTGTCTGTTTATCTTAACTGTGGAGCTTTTCTCCCTGGGCCTCCGCTGAAAATGGACCTACGTCCAGTCGGACACTCCCGGTCAACAAATGTAAATAAATAAATAAATAAATAAGTATGAAACTCTAATGTTTAGTATTATAGACTATCCTGAAATCCTCTGAGATATACCAGAAAATCAAAAGGTTGTCAGGGACAGGTAAAAAAATATAAGAAAACACATGGACCTTCTGCAAAATTAGGGACAGCTAAAAGGTATGTGTTCTACATAACTGCAGAGTTATGCAAGGATCAAAGCATAGCTGTGTACATGCATGCACAGGCACACACACACACGCACACACACACACATACACATATGAAAACATACATATGTTTAATTGCTGTAATGGAACTTTTCTTCTCGGATCACTGCTGAAAAAGGGGCATCTGCCCAGCCCGACCAACCCAGTTAACAAATGACAAATAAATAAAATAAAATTCGCACTCATGCTCACCTCTACATTCTTACTTATGCACACACACACACACACACACACACACACACACACACACACACACACACACACACACACACACACACACACACACACACACACACACACACACATTTAGAGCTGATCATGAACTCAAATTTTCCAAAATACCCAAAATAGTTATAAATCCTTTTTTACCCTTCTTTAATTATTTTAGAAAGTTAAGAAAGAACAGACCTGATCAGCAATGATTTCACCCAGTCTGACTCCCCCAAAACTTGTTATATTAACCCACACATTTAGAGTGAACATCACCTCACCCTCATAACTGCACACTGACTCATCAGTCTCTGGCCCACTCCTCAAGGTCAACATGCAACAATTCCTAACAGCCCTATCTAAAACAAAGATCACCACATCCATGAGCTCTGATAATAAAATAGAAAACTTTCTATTTAGCACAAGTAGGGCTTATTGGAATGCCAATAAAACCATTTTAGCATGAGTCTTCCAATGAGCTACCTCTCTGAAGTTTCCAGCACAGCCACTAAGATGGTCCTACATAAAGGAGGTCCAGCCACAGGCCCTAGTATCTATAGTTGTCTTACCAGCCCTGTTTGTACAGCTATGAAATATATCATTTTTAACTGCAAAAATCTAGTTATTGATAATCTCTTTGCACTGAAGCTGCTTTCATTTTGCATCAAAGGTAAGTTCTGCCTTATTAATATTTGAATGAGTAACTGAAGCAGCTGACAATGCTCTATACATTGTACACTTAGACATGACCACAGCATACATTGTCCCTTCTTGATGTAAGAGGTAACGGTAACCAGGAGCGGCCTTAGGTCAACTGGTGCCCTAGGCAAAAGGGCTGCATGGTGTCCCCACCACAACATCCAGTGCCCCCATCCTAGTCTACTTACACCAAATAAATACTGGAAAAGCGCCCCTACTACAGCAGTGCCCTAGGCAACCGCCTAGTTAGCCTATGCCTAAGGTCGGCTATGACGGTAACACTTGATATGCAAGCTAGGCTGAAAATGGTCTAATTACTGATAGCAAAGTATCTTCCTGTGAATTTCTGACCCTATGTATAGCAAGTCAGTTCTTCTGATCAGTTTGAAGATTTGTTTACAGTTCAAAAGTAATGCAGGGGTGAACTTTTTATTCCATGTAAAACTGAATCAGACATTTATTTTTATTTTATTTGCAGTTTGTTTGCCAGGATGGTCCATTGGGCCAAGATGAACCCGTTTTCAGTAAATATTTTTTTTATTATTTCAAATAAGATGTCTTAAGAAACATTACATGAAATATAGATGAATAACATATTTACAATTCTAAAATATTACTAACTTCAAACCATTATATAACTATTTACATTGGTGTCTATGCAAATAACATTGAAATGCTATATTATATAAAGTTAGAAACATAAGATGATATATCTTCGTCGATTTTTTCGAGTATCTCCAGTACTTTCATCCAATAATAATAGTAAGAAGTAGATCTTTTAGTTCTGTTCTTCACTGTTAATATTTCCATGTGAGTAACTGTTGATGTTAAATTCTTAAATTCCTTGAAGGTAGGAGAAGCCTCATTTTTCCAGTGTATAGTTATGATTTTACGTGAAATTGCCAGTAGTGACCATAGGATTTTAGTGTCTTTTTTTGGTACACAATTTGGAATAGGAGAATTCAATAAAATTATAGACTTTGTTAATTGAAAATTATCATTATAAGCAGTCTGAAAAAATAGTTAATAGACTTCCAGTACATATTGAGACATATACATTCATAAAAAACTTGCTGCCAATCTGCTTTTATCTTGATTTGGCATCTCCAACATTGATCTTCACTAGAAAACATTTTGGCTAGCCTATGTGGTGTATAGAAACTTCTGTGTAAATATCTCCAAGTGAATAATTGCCAGTATTTTGATAATGTAGAAAATTTGGAAGATTTTAGAATATTACTTTTTTCTTCTTCAATTGGAGGATGGTTGTTTATTAAAGTATAATAATCCCAGTATGATTTTTCATGATAATTTTTTGTTTTTTTAACAATTTTATAGATATTAGCTAAGTAACCTGTACCCTGATAAGGTTGTTTTGTGATAAGAATAAGGTATTTGATGAGTTTTGGAGCTTCATGTCTACCTGAAGGTTGCATTTGTTCTACTTTATTTATAAGAAAATGTCTTAGATTTTGTAAAAGCAACTAGTAGTCTTTATTTATATTATAATTGTAAGTTATCTGTTCATTTGTTAGTATTTTCCCTTTCTCTATAAGTTGATGCCAAAAGAGTAATGATTCTTTCTTGAGTATATTCATTTTAGAGATTTGGGATGTGTCTAGAATAATGGGTGTAAAAGCTATAGAGACAATAAGAAAAATCCAAGAATTAATATTTGGTATTTTGTTTATATATGTTTTGAACACTGATAGTGTAGAGCCTATATAGTTTGATGGTAATTTATTGATATTATTCCTTTTCTCTAAAAAAATATATTTTAACATCCATATAAGGGGTGATGATATTACTGTTAAATTGCCTTGTATATGATTGTAATTAAATTCAATGTAAATCTGCTCATGGGTTTGTTTCCATATCGGTGTGTTTGGATTATTTAACCATAGTGTTATATTTTTAATAACAGATGAGGTAATATATAAATCAATATCCGGTAAATTAATTCCACCATCTTCCCAATCTGGTAAATGCTTATTTAAGGCTATACAGGGTTTATTTGGAAACCATATCAAATTTAAAATTAGTTTATTGTATCTTTGAATAATATATTTGGGAGGTGGCAATGAAAAGTTTTGTATTAAGTATAATATTTTGGGAAATATGATTGCTTTAATGAGATATAATTTGTTTGCTGTTGAAAAGATGTATTTATTCCAGTAACCAATTGTTTGTTCTATTTTGTCTAGTATTTTATTATAGTTAAATATTAGAGAATCTGTTAATTCATTGAGTAGATTTATTCACAGGTATATCCACAAAAAAGGTGAAGAGGTTCCCAAACAAAACTCCTTGTTTTGTTCACCAGTTTGTGTTTTCGTGTTTTGTTATTCACAGGTATAATCGTTTATTTTCTGTTACTATATATTTGGAAAATTGTTTGTTTATATATATTTTTTTACAGTTACAGGGCACAATTTTAGTTTTGTTTTCATTAAATTTTAAGCCTGAAATATTTTGAAATTTATTCATGGAGTTAAATAGGGCATTCAAAGACTCATTGGCATCTGAGAGAGTTAAAAGTATATCATCAGCAAAGAGTTGGATTTTAAGGTTTAACATTTTATTAATACATATGCCCTTTATGTTATTGCTTGATCTGATTTGATTTGCAAAGGGTTCTATGAGTAATGCAAATAATAATGGTGATAAAGGGCAACCTTGTTAGTTCCCTTTTTGATTGTTATAGGGCCTGATCTATGTGATCCTAGTTTAACATGTGCAGTAGATTTTTCATATAGTATTTGGATAAGGTTATTAAAATTAGAAGGAAAGTTATATTCTTTTAAAACTAGTGAAAGAAAGTTCCACTTAACAGAATCAAAAGTTTTATTAATATCTAATGAGATTACATTTAAATCTAGGACTCTATGTTTGCTATAGTCTATTAATGTTAGTATTCTTTTAATATTATCTGAAGTGTTTCTTCCTTTAATAAAACCTGTTTGATCTTTGTGAATTAAGAAAGGAAGAAAGTGTTTGATCCTATCTGCATATATAGCCATAAACATCTTATATATTGAGTAATGATATTGGCCTATATGAGGAGCACTGCTTCTCATCTTTATCTGGTTTGATAATTGGAGATATCAATGAATATTTCCAAGAGGGTGGTATGTTCAAATATTTTTTGGCTATATCATATACTTTTAATAGTAAGGATATGGCTTGATTGGGTATTAATTTATACATTTCTGGTAGCATATTGTCTGGGCCAGGTGCTTTATTTGTCTTGAGCTTTTTAATTTGTGATTTTAATTCTGTCATATTGATTGGTTTGTTTATAATGTCTATTTGTTCTTGTGTTAATTTAATATGGATATTATTTTCTAAGTATTTTTTTATATCCTTGGTATGTGTATCTTGGGTGTTTAGGGAATTATCAAAGTTAAATTGAAGTCTGAATGCTTCTAAAATATCATTTAGATCTGTAACTCTTTTGTTAGTATTAGGAATAAATATTTCTTTTATTTGTTTAGATTTGATTTTTTTCTATTAGTTAACTGTCTCAGGTGTGCTGAATTAGTAGAATATGAGTTTATTTTTATCTTTTCTAAGTTAATTATAATTTTATGATGTAACAATTCTGTATACTTCTCATTGATTTGTGTAAGTTCTTGAACTTGAGTAGTATTGCCCTTTTGTATTTCCAGTTTCAATTAATCTGCTTTGGTTTGTAAGTCTAGCATATCTTTATTCCATGACTTCCTTTTATTTATGTACCAGGATAATATTTTCCCATATGTAACTACCTTTAATGAATCCCAGACATATATTTCTGAAATATCCTCTGTGTAGTTTATTTCTAGAAAGTTTTTGATTGTTTCTTCATAAAATTCTTTAAATTCTTTCAATTTTGTGATATAGGAAGGTATCCTAGTAATGGGATTTGAATAAAAAGGAGTAAGCTCTATCTCAAAGACTATGGCATTATGATCAGATAAGGGACAATTTATAATTTTGACTTTGTCAATTTTTATTTGGTCATTGGCGACATATATTCTATCAATTCTAGAGTTAGTTCTATATCTATGAGAATAAAATGAGAAGATTAGTGAGTCTGGTTCTGCAAATTCATTTATATCTTTTAAATATAGTGCATCTGTTTATTTATTATTTATTTATTTCCAGTTTGATTACCAGGGAGGTCCACTGGGCCCCGAGGACCCGTTTTCAGTGGAGGCCCAGGGAGAAAAGCTCCAAAAATACAAATTACAAAAATATGAAAAATATAAGTGATACGTTGAGGAGACCAGTTTGTACAATAGGAACATTCATTATTACAAATAGTCAAATACAAATTCACTAAGGTTTTTCTAAAGGGTTATATAATTATAAAGCTATTCTTATAGAGTAATTTGAGAAAATGCATTATATATACACATAGAGAAGAGAGTAAAGAAGACTTTTTGCATGCATTCATTTTAAAGTGTGAATCTATTTACAATATTTGCACAAAGGGGTTCAAGGATAAATAGCTGTAGGACATTTTGAGTGCTAGGGTACTCTCTAGGTAGGATATCAACGTGTTCTTGGATAGTTTTTAGGTGGGGTAGACTATATGCACTGCCTCACCTTTTTACATTTTAGGTAGGATATCTGTGTGTTCTTGTATAGTTTTAGGTGGGGTGAAGACAGGTGCATTTCCATTTAGTGGACAGATGTTTGAAAAGCTGAGTTTTGAAATTTTCAGAGTTTGCTATTGTTCTTAGAGAGGAAGGGAGAGAATTCCAAGCCTTGCCAATAGTGAAAGAGAGGAGAAGTTGGCCAGCTGGACTTTTAGGTTTGTTGATAGCAATCAGGTTTTGATGTTCAGATCTGAGAGTTCTATTGGGGATGTAGGATGGAAGGATGTTAGATAGAGCAGGACAGTTAGTTGGATGAAATATAAGTTTGTGTGCTGTGGTGAGCTGCAGATAGTTTAAGTAGTTTGGTAATTTTAGCCAGTTTAGGGATTGAAGGGAAAGGCAATGATGGGTGGAATTTTTACTGTTGGAGGCAAATTTAGAGATTTTGTTGTAGCAGCTTTCTAGTTTGGAGGATATAGAGCATGACAGGTTGGTTAGGCGAGGGGCTCCATATAATAATGAGGGCAAAAGGTAGGTAGTGGCCAAAGTGTACCTGGTGGAGTGAGAGAGAAAGCGATTGTTCCTGTATAGCATACCTAGTTTTTGGTGGGTTTTCTTAATATTTTGTTGAATATGTATGTCAAACAAAAGGTATTTGTCGCCTGTAACACCGAGAAGTTTGGCAGAGGAAACCACTTCAATAGTGGAGTTGGAGTGACTAAGGACTTTGAAAGTATCTTTATCATAGGAGTAGGAATTTCTGGGGGAGAAGAGGAGAATTTTGGATTTGTTAGCGTTAAGGGAGAGGTGATTTTGGCGCATCCAGTTTTCAGTGGTTGAGAAAGCAGCTTGGGTTTTGAGAAGCAGTTCAGAGATGTTTGAGGCAGAGCAGACTAAGGTTGAATCGTCTGCATATTGAATAATTTTGGCATCGGGGATAGCAATATGAAAGTTATTAATGAAAATATTAAATAGCATGCATCCAAGGATGGATCCCTGTGGTACACCTGTTGGTGTAGGTAGGAAGGAGGAGATGGAGTTTTTCCATTTGACTGCCTGAGACCTATCTGATAAGTAGCTAGAGAACCAGGATAGAGAGTTAGATGAGAGATGCAGGTTTGATAGATGAAGGAGAAGGTGTTTATGGGAGACAGTATCGAAAGCTTTAGAGAGATCAAGCAAAACAGTAGAGACCAGGTGTCCTGAATCTCGGGTTTGATTGATAGTTTCTAAGAAGGAAAGTAGAGCAGTAGTAGTACTATGGCCAGAGCGGAAGCCATGTTGAGTTGGTGTAAGAAGATGGTTTTGGGTTAGAAAAGGCGTAAGTTGGTGGTGAATGCACTTTTCTAAGATTTTAGAGATTGGTGAGAGTAGACCAATAGGGTGAAAATCTGTGATGTTGGTGTTCTTGCCTCCTTTGTGAAGAGGAAGAATGTAAGCTGAGCACCAAAGTTTGGGGGTGTAAGATTCCTTAATAGATCTATTGATAATGATGCTGATTGGGAGTGCTATCCCATCTGCAGCACATTTTAGGAAAGTGGAGGGAATACTGTCAGGGGCATTAGAGCAGGGTTTAAGTTTAGACAGAAGTCTTTTTATAAAGTTAGTTGAGACAGGTTTGAGCTCGAACCTGAGGGGAGGGTTATTGGGGGAATTGGAGGGAGAAGATAGGAGAACAGATGGGTTATTGCTGGGGAAGGTCTTGGTTAGGTCAGATATTGTTTGTATGAAGAAAGAGTTAAATTCTGAGCATAGTTCTAGATCAGATTTACTTGGATCAGGACAGGGATTATTCTTGGAGCCAGGATTAAGGAGAGAGTTTATTGAATTCCAGAATTTCTTAGGGTTATTGTTATTATTAGACTGGAGGTTGATGTAATGGGATTTTTTGCCCTTAGTGATTTGTTGTTTTGCTTGGTTACGTAGTTGTTTATATTGGAGCAAGGTATTGGGCAGTTTATTCTTTTGGAACAGCTTCCATAAATTGTCCCTTTGATGCATAATTTGTTTAGTATGTTTAGATAACCAAGGAGCAGTATTTATTTTTACCCTTTTATTTCTGATAGGGGCAAGAGAGTTTAGCGTATCTAAGAAGACAGAGTTGAAGTAGTCGATAGCAGCATCAAGAGGGAGGGTTTTATAAATTTTAATAGCGCCTTGGAGATAGGTTGTTTTCTTCTTTTAGATTTAGAATCTGTATCTTTTTCATTTATTATATAGTTGACATATCCTGCTAATATCAGGCTACCCTTTGTTAAATTAATTATATGTTTTGTCTAGCTTCAATAGAGTTAAATAAGAGAATCTATACTTTAATAAATCTATATTGGATTCCAGGACTAGGATTAAGAACAGTTAAACAGCACTTTAAAGAGATAATTAATTTAACAAAGGGTTTTATCTTTCAGCATGTTTTCTGAGACTTAGGTTGTACATTTTAAACATTTATAAACTCTTTTTCCAAAGTTATATTATGAAATTACATTATCTGCAATTATGTAATTACTATGTGCTACCATTTTTTAGTTATTTATTCTTAGTTATTTATTTTTAATTTGCTATGGAGATTTCTTCAAAAGTCTTATCTGAAGAATGAGACATGGATCTGAAGGATATTCCTGGTAATGAAAGAATAAGTGAATGAATGAATAAATAAATAAATTATTCAAGCATGATAGAGGGTAGTTCACAAGAAACATACAGAAAACCCATATCTCAAAATGGTGGTGTTTATGCAGCCACTCCGGATGAGAAAATGGCACAGGGAAAACACCCCCATGATTTAATAATATGTAAGATCTACAACAAGAATTTGCAGCATAAGGCTCACTAGACAATACTGAAATTATATAACTGGGTAACAAGGGTGTTATATCAGAAAGAGTGTGACGGCATGAGCTTGTCAAACATAAGGTTGCCAATCCAAAGAATAGTGTTTTCCTTTTAATTCTCAAACACTTGACATGTCCTTAAGAATTCCTTTTCTGAACTTTTCCCATAGTTTATTCGCAATTCAGGTCTGGTATAACTCACTGCATAGAAATTCATTGTAGTACATAGAGCGCCTAGTCTGTGTTCTGAAATCAGGGAAAAGGCAATCATGTTAACATCTTTATGCTATAAAAACATGTTTAACAAAGTGTATTAAGCACCATTCAGTGATGTTCTCTACCATTCAGTGATGTTCTACACCATTCAGTGATGTTCTGCTCTAGTCTCATGCTTGATCATGGCCATCAGCCACCACAGAATAATGTTGTAAAACTAAAACAGCTTTAAAAGCTGTAACACACTTCCTGCTGCAAAACATTTTGTAGGTTTAAATGTGTGTGTGTGTGTGTGTGTGTGTGTGTGTGTGTGTGTGTGTGTGTGTGTGTGTGTGTGTGTGTGTGTGTGTGTGTCTGTGTGTGAAAATGCCCCAGTTAGGTATACTATGTGTGTGTGTGTGTGTGTGTGTGTGTGTGTGTGTGTGTGTGTGTGTGTGTGTGTGTGTGTGTGAAAATGTGTGTGTGTTGCATTGTGAAGTAGAGCTGTTAAAGGAAGAAAACACATGCATGTCTGTCTGCTGTTGAGTGCTGCAAAGTGTTTTACTGCTTTCAGAGTTACAAACTATTTCATAGTCTTACAGTTTGTTTTTATTCTTTCTTTTTTCTGTATTTCATAGAACTGGAGTGACTAGATCTTCATATAATACAAAGAATTCTGTGACTGCATTGTGTTACAGATTTCAAAGCTAAAATGACTTAGTAGCCCATGAAGGTTCATATATAGCAAAAAATTATGACTGGGCTATGCAATCATAACCAAGCTGCATATTTTTGAAAAACTGATGCCACCATTTTCCTGTTGAGATTTTGCTTCACTCTGCTCTCAAGGTGAGATTCTTGACACCCATTTTTCAAATATATAACAATTTGGTTCTGATAAGAGACCAAATAAAAATCTTCTATATCATTATTTTTGTCTTTTGTTTTTTATACTTCCCCTACTCCAAGCTGAACAGTGGCATGCTTGTTGTTGGCTAACAAGCATCTTAATCAGGACACCACTGACCCTACCTCCATTGGTCAGGACCACATCCAGAATTCTGTTCTTTCAGTACAGTCCTGCACCACCTGACTGAACCTTTATAATCCAAACCCTTAGGCATGTCTAATCCATACCCATTCTGGAGCTCAGTATCTCCCAGTCTGCTTCTGGAAAAGTCCTCATTCTAAGCTACTCATATATTCTGTTTGTCAGTCTTTCTTCGTCTTCTTCTTCCCTAGATATATCTTGGGGACAATGCTGTTTATCTACCAGTACCTTAACAGCCATGACCCTTACCCCATGTTTTGACATTAATAGGTTCATAGGTTCATAGGTAGGTACTAGGCTATTGGCCCAAGGGCCTACATAAGCCTAGCCAGCAAGGTACCATAGCTTACGCCACCCAAGGAAGTTATTTTCCTGTACCACTGTCCAGCAGAGACACAGAAGTGATCCCTGGGGTGTATTTTCTATTTCCCATCCACTCATCAAGATTTTTCTTGAAGAGCGCTAATAAAGAACTTTGCTTGACATAGATGGGTAGCTTGTTCCAGAGTATAGGAAGTCTTTGGGATAGGAATCTATCCCTCCAGTGTGTCCTGTTTATTGTGGTGACAAGGTTTAGGGCCCTAGAGCATGTAGCTTGGAGGGATTGGGATTTCTTTAGGTGTAGCATGTCCAACAGCTCTGGGTTTATATGTTAGGCAGAGATCACCTCAGAGTAGGCGATATGCTATGGAGTTAATCTCTCCATTGCCCACTTCATGAGGTCACATTCTTTCTCCTCCTCCTCCTCCTTGGTAATCTAGCATTCTTAATACCCTTCCTTAAGTTGTTTGCTAATCCTTTTCCATCTCTCTGTATTATGTAATTCTTAAACACATCTGTGAAATGATGCATCCATATTTTGCCCCTCATCATTCATCATATATCTTTGATGCCAGCAATGTCACATTCTGCACCTGCATCACAGTTTGCATTTTCTCATCTTCCATCTCATACTCACCGCTTTCCATAGCAATGCTGTACATACCTCTTGACTGTTTGCCTGCCAACTTGGAGCCAGTTTCTTTCTGCATAGTACAAAAAAAAAAAAAAAAACAGAATAACTAGTGAAACTAGTACAAAGTACAATAAAAAAAAAGACCATCCAAAGTCACAGACCTCCAGAACACCAATTTTATTACAAACTTAGTGCTTTGGCACCAGGCCTTCCAAGAGTTTAAAATACAAAATGTTCACTTCCTCTTAACTATCCTATACATCTCTGGAATTAAACAATTATTCAATTATTCAAATCACATATTTCCAATCACATTCCTTATTTAATCCAAAGGGTTCCAAAGTGTTATATTTTAAAATAATAAAGTTTCCTTTTTTAACAGCTTACTCTTCACATTTGCCCATTCCCCTAAAGATACTTCAACTTTCTCTAAAATGCATCTTTTTAAATTTTTGGGATTAGCATTATGTACATTTTTGCTTGGTCATTTTTTTTTCTTTCTGCATAGTGTCTGAATACAAACTCCATCTTCTGCCTCTCTGACCTTACCCATTTTACTTTTAAGATACGCCTGTAAAGCTGTACCCTGCATCTATATCAGAAGCTTGAATGGTCAAAAGTGCAAATGCGCTTTGATTGAGCTTTAAAGATCAAACTTCTAAACAGCATTTTTTTTCCTAGGGAAAAAAATTGCTGCTCCGCAAAAAGAAAAAAAAAAACAAACAAAAAAAAAACTAATGTAAACACAATAAAAAGTGGGGGGTTTCACCCCCCCACACACACACCACCTACTTAAATATACCAAATCTGAGCTTGCACCACAGTGGAGGAAATGGCAAACTTCCAAAGACAGCCCAGTGATTTTTTTTCTCTTAGGAAAAAAATCACTGTTTCATGTCTTCTCTGTTTAGTGTCTTTGATCTTTAAAGCTCGATCAAAGAGCGTTCACTCTTTTGACCATTCAAGCTTCTGATTTAGACCCTGTACCCTTCCGTCTCTGCTTTGAGATCAGTGCTTATTTGCTCCATAATAAGGCCAGTCCCTGATAATGGTTGGTTTCTCTGTTAAGGTTCCCTATCTGACATTCACAGGAGCAGAGCACTTGTCCACTGCGAGATATAGTTATTACAATCTGCAATCTTGTCCTTCCTTTGGATCCTATTAGCAACTGATGTAATTGACATTTTAAAATGCTATTTCCAGTCCCCAATCCTGCCATTCTAGAATCATTCCATCATCCTTTCCAATTCTGAATCCTACCCTACTTCCTGCCACCACAACTGTTAACTCTGATGAAGCTTTGTCACGTAACAAAGTTTTCCTGCTCCCCAGGATGGCCACCTTTTCCCATGTATTACTAAATATGATCCATCAGACCAGCTCCACTTTAACTTTGTTGTTTTCTTTGCTGAGACTTTCTCTATTCACCAGATAGTTCTCTTCTGCATTCAAACTGTTTCACTTCTGCTACTGTACTCTCAGACCCCTATCAGTACCTCTACTACCTCCAGCTGCCATCCCTGATACACCCAACCCCTCTTTCCTGTCATTGCTGGTTGCCTCCTTTAGTCACTTTACCATGCCTCCGATACTCTTCTACATGCCATGAACATCCAATTCTTCAAAGTACTTTTCTGTTACATTCCTACCTCTCATCCTTCTCCATCTCTTCAAGATAATGTCTGCTCTGTCTCCTTGTAGTAGGTGCTATTTCCTATATCATTCTGTCACCAAATACTTCCTTATCTTCACCCTACCTCATACTTCTTGTTGCCAAGTCTTTCAGTATACCCTCATCTCATCTTAGAAAAAGTCAAATGTCAAAGGAAACCAATTTTCGAAATTCAACCTGAACAATCTCCTGGTGAGAGTTCAGAACTAAAAGTCATCAAACAGAAATGGGACCATAAAATTATTCAGAGAATAATCATGGAAAACTCTGTGATCATAGATAACAACAAGCCCTTAGCAAAAATTCATGATTCTGGGCTCAGTTTCATATTCAAAAAAAGAAAACATATCAGGGACTTTTTCAAATTAAAGTACAAGGAACTTTATGATTGTTTCTTATGTGCCATCGACAGCCATTATTCAAATCAAGACGCATTCTGGGCACCTATCCCCTGCTAATGTAACTAGATACTTTAAGATAGTTTATTGTTGGTCACCTATAGGTGTTATTCAGATCAAGCTACCCTCCAGGCAACTATTCCTAGTAAAAGAGTATGGCAACTCATACCAATCCCAAAGGAGCACATCAGGCCATCCATGCGTCACCCAAAAAATTTACATAAAAATTAAACTAGTATAACTTGTCTTGTCTTTGTTAATTTGTTTGATCTGAGTAAATATTTTTCTGGATGAAAACACTAATCATCTTCAATAAAATCTTTATTGCAAGGAAAATTCTAAACCTGTTTTTTTTTTCCTTTTAGATAAGGATTTTCTCTAGAAGTAAAGTTTTATTTTCATACAGTGGTGTACAGACTTTCAGAGCTGTTGCCTCATCTCCCCTTAGATGATATCTACCTTCCTTGGACTCACTGTTCTTCTTCTCCTTCTGAACAGTTCCTTCTGGCTTTTGATTCCTTTTTCTCATTGGCTGAGTCTCCATACCAATTTAATTCTCTCCTTTTATCCTTTTAGTGTTGCATCTAATATGGCCACCATTATTTATCTCACATCTTCTTCCCATTTTACCATTGTTTGCTCCTATCTTTTGCTTCTTTCCTTCATATCATTTCTCGCCCTCTTTGTTTTCTTGACTCCCATTGTCCCCTTTCTTCAAAATACTTCTGCTCCTTGCTACCTGAAATGTAATCTGATGCCTTCTCTGACTTCCTTATTTTCAACTAAAATTCATAATTTTTCTGTAGGCCACAGTAATTCTGCCATTACATAGCTGCTTGAACCAAAGTCTTGTCCCATCCACAAAATTCCTTACCCATATCTGTATGTCAGTGACCTATTTTTCTGCCTAAACTGATTCCTTCCTCATAGCCCATTATTTAATCTGCTCTCTGCTTTGCATTTCATATATGTTTATCACTACTCTGCCTTAGGAAAAACAACACAAGTTAACACAAACATCTACACTATGCTATGAATATCTGACCAGAAAGCCGTAACAACAATCTACTGGCAGATAATCCTACTACATCAGAAAATAAAGCTGCCTTTTGCCTTAAATATACCTTCCAAAGAGTAACTTGAATCATGTGACACAAGTTTGTTTTAATAATTTTTGATGCAATATCTTATATTTATTTATAACATGGTATTCTCGAAGACAGGTGTAATGCATCATGTGATAAAGGGTTAACCATGTGAAATTGTACACTTTTATTTTGAGCTAGAATTTGGTGAAGTATTAGCCATATGAGTTAGTGAGACATATTTTAGAAAGTGCAGTACAATATGTAAGGCTTGGGACCATGTCAGTCAGTCAAAGGTGATTTCAGTGAATGCAAAGAAACTGAAGCCAGTTTGCTGAAATTGCCTTTGACAAAAACGGACATTTCCTTTTTCTCCACTGTTGTGCAACCTCTGAGTTGATATATATAATTCCAGGGAGTGGGGGTATGTTCCCATGGGGGTACATTCCCACCCTGCAAAAAAAAAAAAAAAAAAAGAAATAGTTTCACTGTTTGACAAAGGTGGCTTTGGTGAACTGATTTAGTTTTATTTGTATTCATCAAAACCATCTTCAATGAATCGGCATGAATCTGTGGGGTTTTCTCCTCCTTTTCTTTTCTTTTCTTTTCTTTATTTTAAATTGAAAAGTACAGTAAGCAGGCATTTGCACTCAATATATGCTAAATCTTACTATTTACAGGATGTTAAATATTAGTTATATCATTAGTAACCACGTTATTCCAAAAAGCTTTGAGTAATCATTTGCTTTAAACATGACTAGGGAAGATGGTTCAACCTCTTTAGATAGGAAAGTATCAAAAGTTATGGGGATGTTATTTAATTATATAATGTGTTGCTTTAAATTTATGTTTGTATGTTGAATACTTACATATTACTTAAGAATTAATAACATTGGATATGTTGCATAGTATTAGTTTATGCAGGTACATGTACTTATTTAGTAGCTGAGATGGGGTCTATATTATATGCTTGAAGAGACTTTTCTTCGAACATATAATCATCGACACCTAAAGAGCGAACACTCTAAAGTCCATTCGCAACTTTTTTCCTTGGGAAAAAAAATTCAGTTGGCCGTTATCGGGAATTGCCCTTTTCCCCAATGTACAGCAATCTCAGAGTTGGTATATTTAGTTAGGGAGGGGTGTAGGGTTTTGAAGTTTGTGTTTTTTGTGTATGGCCCTGTGAATTTTTTCCCGAGGAAAATATTTGCGGATGTGACCATTCGCACTTTAGAATGTTCGCTCTTTAGGTGTCAATGATTATATGTTCAAAGAAAAGTCTCTTTGAGCATATAATATAGACCCGCTGAGATGTTACTAATACAGATAGAATGCTGCAACTTATGGGAAGAAGGTCACTTTTCAATGTAAACTAGAGAAAACTCTTGTTTTTTTGTCAAGCTAGAATAGTGCTGTATACAAGTGTTTGCATTTAAGATGCTCTGTACAAAGTAATAAATCCATATAATTTAGATATTGTGTCATAAATTATTAACCACATAATTAGTGACTGCTGTTAATGTTTTAGTAAATATTTGAATTAACAACATTAGGGCACATGTTTTATTGAAACTGTTTGCTTACCTAGGAATGCTTATGAAAATGATTCTAAAACAGGTAACAAAGTTGGAGATCGTTATCACAGAGTTTGTGATTATTATTACTATTGTTAGTTTAGCATGTGTTAATATGTCATATTACAGTTTAATATTAAAGTTTAGTGACATTGGGATCTCTTGTTGTTGCTATTCTTGTTTCTCCCCTTATCTGATATCATTTGTGTTTGGATATAATTCCTGGATTCTAGTGATGTGTCACTATCATTCCTAGTAATCTTGTAAGATGCTTTCTATAACTATTGGACTGTTAGAGTGGTGCTGTACTGTTTTCGGTTTCTTTTTCATGTCTTCATGGACTGGAGTTTTCTTGATTGTTTTCGCTATCTCCGTTGTAAATGTAATGTTTTGTCACATCGGGTACTCTCAGCTGCTGTTGTTGCCATTTCTCTTTAATGAAGTAGAGCCTCCGCCTTTTTCTGATATCATTCATCTTTGTGGATGGTAAAAGAAATTCCTGCCATCAGTCATCTTTGTGGCCTTGTTCTCATTTTCCCTACACCATCTTTCTGCTGCTGTTGTCTTCAGTGAAGTAGAACCGTTGTCATCCCTAGGAATCTGAGTAGAGGTCATTCCTCTAGAGCTTATGTCAACTTGTTCTATAGCCTCCATGCTACAGGCTTCTTTTACTGGAGAACTTTGTGGTGATATTCATTTTTTCATCTTATATTCTTTGTTGCTATGTCAAGTAACAGCTAAGTTTGAAAACTGAACTCTTCACAGATTGACTAGACCCTCAGTTTTACTTTATTAGCAATGTTTTGTGACTTTAAGCATTCTGGATACTGTTGCTGTCCCTGTTTTTACATCATCTGGTATTATCTGTCTCCTTGTAGCAGTTATCTGCAATTATTTATCTTAAATAATCACTTTGGATCTGTAGCAGACTAAAGATTGGGTTAAAGTTAGTTGACAGTGAAGTAAAGAAGGGAGGAGCTTTTATTTAATTACATTTGTTTAACAGAATGGTCTACAGGCATCTTACATTTTTATGTATCTTCTGGGGTGGTACTCATAGTGTCTTTGCAAATTTGATGAGAGTATCCCTAATGTTTACAAATATGCATAGTAAAGGCAACATTCATAGAGACCATTTGCACTAATATAAAGTACTGTAAGTATTATCAGATGCAAATGAGAAATTTTGTAAATCTGTATATGCTAATGAGGTGTTCTAGCGATTCATAGTCTAATATCTGTCCATTACGTACATCCCTTGTTAAGCCATGGTGGTGCAGCGGTAGCATTGTCGCCTCACAGCAAGAGGTTCTCCCGTTCAATTCTTGGCTGGAGTGCCTTTTGTGTGAGTCTGAATGTCCTCCCCATGGTCGAGTAGCATTCGAAAGACATGCGTGAAGGGGCATGCCTTCTTTGAAGGTTGGACGTCAAGCTGGCACCTTGGCACTGTAAAAATCTACTGCCAATCATTAGCGGACCGGAGTTCCACTGTGGTGACCCCTAACTGGGAAAAGCCAAAAGAAAAACAACAACGTACATCCCTTGTTAAAAGCAGTGCTTCACCTTTCATATCTGAGTTGCAATCCGCAAACTTGCTCCCAGCCATGTTTTCATCAGTTTGTCCAAGCATGCACAAACACTTCCATTACCCAAATTAAATATTCACCCCAGCATCCCCTTCAGAATTATCTAAGTATGCATAAGCACTAAAAATGACACCAAATATTTTTGTCCAGCAATCAATTCAGCAGTCTGACTGTAAATGCACAAGCACTTCACTGACATCAAAATGAACCATTTCTCCCAGCAATGCTTTCAGTAGTTTAACCAAGTATACATAAGCACCAAAATGAAACATTTCCCCAAGCAATTCCTTTAGTAGTATGCACATGTATACACAAGCACCAAAATGAAAAGTTTCCTCCAGTGATCCCTTCAGTAGTTTCTCCAAGAATGCACAACCACCAAAATGAAACATTTCCCTAAGTGATCCTTTCAGTAGTATGTCCATGTATGCATAGCCACCAAAATGAAATATTCAGCAAACAATCAGAAAATAACATACCAGGGACAACTAAAGGCTCACTAAGTCAAAATAAAATATAATATCCAACTTTAAAACAAAGCTAAGCCACCATGGATGTGTACGAATATTTGAAGTGCTATACACAAATAAAACTTTAATGTGAGCAGATACAATAACATTCTTGTAGTAGGACTTAGTGATAAGTGCTTTTGGCGAGTGCCTTCTTCATTTCATATTATACTGTTTTTATGTAGGCAAAACCAATTGCTCTTTTAAAACTAGAATTTTAAAGCATCTTAGTGACATCAGGCTGAAGTTTTATTTATGTATAGCACTTCAAATATTTGTGCACATCCATGGTGGCTTAGCTTTGTTTTAAAGTTGAAAATAAATATTCCCCCAATGTTCCCTATGGCTAGCGGCTATGGATTCTTTTAAGAAACATAATCAGGGTACACAGGCACAACTGCAAAAGTTAAGCAAACTCATTAATCTTGTACTGGACTTCAATTTCTTTACTTTCAATGGCAAACACTACAAACAAAAAACTGATATAGCAATGGGGGCTGCCATGGCTCCCAGCATAGCTAACATAGCCCTGGGCAAATGGGAGGAGGACTTTGTGTTAAACAACACAGACTACATGCAGCATATCACATGCTATTTACGTTTTATTGACGATGTCTTTATTGTGTGGGAAGGTGACACCTTGCAGCTTGGAGATTTTATCACTTACCTTAATCAAACAACCCCCTTCCTGAAGTTTACCTCTTCCCATAGCTGTACTTCAACCACTTTCTTAGATATGCAGATTTCCAAGGACATCAACAATAACAGAATCACCACTGATCTATTCAGAAAACCAACGAGGGTTAACTTATTACTCCACAGTAAAAGTCTACATCCTACAAAAACCAAGTATAATGTAGTGAAATCCCAAGGCTATAAATTAGCTCGAATCACCACATAGATGGAACCATTTTTGAGAAACCTGAACAACTTAGAGAATGATTTTCTAGTGAGAGGCTATGAAAGTCAGATGTTAAAAACATCCTGGAACCCATTATAGAACTGAAAAGGACTGAAGCACCTTCACTCAACCTCCCCAGTAGAAAAATGTTAAGTAATCCCACAGAGAATAACAAATGCAAAAATAGCTGCATCCTGACATACACTTTGGATTATCACAGTATCAAAAATATTATTGAAGAAAACTGGGACATTGTCACAGGAAACCCTTTTCTGATTAACATCTTAGGTGAAGCCCCATCATTTGTTTATAGGAAGGCCAGGAATATTAGAAGTTTTGTTGAATTTAAACCTAGACCATGTGAGAAAAGCACTAAAAGATGTGAAACTAATTGTACATTTTATATATTTATACAGCAAGGTGATAGTTTTTATTGCCCTTATTTAAAGAAGATCATTAAAACCAGTGCAGGGGGTGACTGTAATACTAAAAAAGTAATTTACAGGGCACAGTGCAATGAATGTAATGCATTCTATGTGGGCAAGACTGTAAATAAACTCAAGCGAAGGATTTCATGTCATCTGTCAGAAATCCGCTCTGGATGTAAAAATAATGCACTAGCCAAACACCTTTCTCTTCATAAAAGACACACAGGTTTTAAGTTCCAGATCCTGGATCGCATACATGGGCGATCTTGAAGGAGACATCCCGAATATTCTGGAGAAACAGGAACTCATGTGGCAATTAAAGCTGAACTCTTTTAGAAAACCTGGACTAAACTACTACTGTTCAATTAAAAGTGCACTGGAACTTAGAAAATTGCCACATTGTTTACATGACTAAGTGTATTTTATTTTATTTTTTTCTACAAATTGGTTTTAAATGCCATTTTAAATCATTTATAATTTAAGTGTATATTTTGTTTCCATCATCATACATATATTTTTTTACTTTTTTTTTTTTTTTACTTTTTTCTGGTTCTCTTTTTTCCACTTTATTCAAAATGATGGTAATAACAATACTAACTAATTATAAAATTATATAGGTTTTTAGGGTTCTTGTACACAGACCCGAAGAAGTCTAGAAGGACGAAAGCGATCTTTGTTAACAATAGGTTATGAAAATAGAAACTGATTTTTACATGCAAAATGTATATGTATATATTTATATATAATTTTTGATCGCAAAATGAACTAAGGTTGATATATTTCCAGCCATGTAGTATATTGCCTTGTATAAAATCACAGACTTAATAATTTGGTTAAATAAGATGTACCATTAAAGTACATTAGGGCTATATATTATTATGACAGCTACTAAGTAGGGCAGGACCAGCTCGAATGTCACACTGATGGGGGAAGGGATGTGAATTTAACATGTGTACCAATAACACTTTGTTTTACAGCACAATAAACCACTCCCATGCCTGATACAAAGCATATATATATATATATATATATTTAGAAAGCTTGTGAGGAAATTATTACTCTATTTTTGTTTTACTTGGATCGCTTGTCTGTGTACTTAATAAAGGATTTTCGACTGGAAACAGACTGCCTGCCTTGCTTGGATTACTTTCGAATACTTAGTAATGCTGTAGAATTATATATATTTTCTATTATTACTTTTTGACTTGACGAGTTTACGTTCGCTACTTCTACTACTATTGTCTGATCTGATTAATATACAGTGATTAACTAGAAATATATGGACTGAAAATCTTCCACACAGAGAAGTTTCTTACACTGTTTTGTTTTTAGACCCACTACACTTTAGTGGGTTGTTTTGAGACTTCGGGGATACCGCAGAGATTACTTGGCTTTTGCAATAGGGAGATGTGTCTAACAAACTGCCTCCGCATTTTCATAGTCATCCTGAAAGATGTAAGCACTGCTCTTCATGGACTACCACTACAAAAATGTGAAGGGCTTGACTATGAATACCGACCCTGATGTAAGATTTATAGTTCAATTACATTTACACGTTTTGTATTCATTGATTTTTATATGAAAACCTACAAATTAATCCATGTATTTATTTGTATTTTTTATTCTCTAAACATATATTTTCTTTAGTCACTATAAGTTCTTTTAGAGTTGTTAGCTAAATTCAGTTTTATCTACATATTATTTCTTTTACTCTATTATCATAGCAACAGTGAAGTGTTAGACCTTTGTTGTTTGAATAGTGAAATTTTATATCATGTTTTTTTTTTCCTGTTGAAAGAGCATACTACCTAAATATTTTTTCTGTTACTGACTTTTTTGATTAATTCACTTAGATATACAGTGTCCTGTTTCTGACAGGAGCATACCAATCTTTGATCCATACAATATTGAGGTATGGTGCACTAACCCATTTGGACCACATAAGTTTCATGAAGTTCCTTTTAGCAATTTCACTAGTAAGTGCCATGTAGTGTTAAACTTTTATATCTCACCCATTCATAGTACTGTGAATCCTAATTCTACTTATTTTCTCCTCTGGATCCTAATTCTACTTATTTTCTCGTACTCAAAAACTGAGGCACCTAGTAATAATTCAGTTAACCAAAGTCACAAGCTATTAACTATCCAACTTAACTAACACGCTGATAAAACAATCAATTTAAATTCAGTCAAAATACATATTGTTACTTGTAATAAAAATATCAGGATATGTGCTATATCTTTTCTCCTCTCATCTCCAGCTCTCATATTAATTTGTAATTTAAAAAGCAGTATGTCTTAATATTTAGGGGTTCTATTTCTTCCTCATACTAACTAAACCCTGTCTCACTATTACTCATGGTGACATCCTGACAACACGCAGCTTAAATACCCAGTAAGTCAAGTCACTATATTGGAAAAGTACTAAAAGTTTAAAAATTGCCACATTAAGCAAGACTATTAGATAATAAAGCATGTTATTGATAACTGACTCTCACTTTACAGACACAATGTTCTTGCATTCTGAGCATTACTGCCAAATCCTTCAGACTCTGACAACTCAGTATGTCATACAGTATGGTGACAGAGCACATAAGGCTGCAGGTGGTGTCACTTTATAAGAATAATCTATCGTGTTTTATCTCAAACAAATACCTTCATCACTGTATAAGAGCAATCCATTCAATTTTATCTCAGATAAATACCTCTATCTTCACAATATTAAACCACCACAGCCCATGTTAAAAGCAATGATAGGAATGTATTAATTATAGCTTGTATCTTTATATCTCCAGGTAATAACGATTCATTTATCAAATAAACTTTACAAAGGTTAAAATCAAACTACAACTCAGAACTCATAAACCAATGCTATTTCAAGTTAGATTGATTACTTATTAGTGGTGATTCCTCATTACTCACAATTTAGCATTTTGGTCTAACTCAACTAATTGTAGAATCAATGCAAACAGAAAACATAGCGATGAAAAGGATTTACTAGACTGAATCTTTGGCATCTTTTCCATTTAACACCTCTACCTCTAATACCTTTGCAAACCTTCGCAGACTACATCACTGACAGTTTTCCACTATTTGTCATTTGGCTCCCTTCTATAGTACAGAAACTAAAAAGTTCCTCAATTTTTGACACCTTTGACAATGTGAAACTTCATCTTTAAACAATATCTTATCTAATACTGACCAGTATGCTTTTCACCCACCCCCCAGCATTGTTACATTCTATTTCAACCACTTTTTTCTTTCCATATTAAATAAATTTGCTCTCCTAAGAAAAAGGCATTCAGTCAATTTCCTTACATTGGATAACTCCATGTATAAAAAATGTTTAATACAGACTGCATCTGACATGTATATCATAGAACTCAAGCCCCAAATGATTAAAATAAATTTCATGAAATGTACACCTTATTCAGAAATATCATCACTACAAACAGACTCCAGAATTGTAGTATCTAAGCAGTCTAAAGCCATGCTGGAAATGTGTTGACCTGGCCATTCCCATAGCTCTTTCCCTTTTCTACATTAAGGCAGCTCTTTGGTTGTTGACGTTTCATTAATCACGTCACTGACTCCATATGAAAAACTATCCTCTGCTTCTACTTTACACTGCAGTCTCCTACCATAATCAGCATAAGATAGCCTGCCTTCTCTTTTATCACAGAAATTTCAGAAGTTTTTAAGTTATAAAGGAAACATGGAACTAGATTTTTTCTTGCTGATTACTTCTATCCTATTTTCTAAAAGTCACAACCCCCATCCATTACCTACCTTGTCACCATATTAATAAACAAATCCACCTTGGAAGGTTATACTTCACATTGCTTGCAACAATCTTGTATAGTCCATCCTCAATATTATTAAATAATTATGCCCTATTAAAGCCTCTAAAACTGTATTCACAAACAACTCCTTATTTACCTTCTAAGTTATAATCTTTAATATTACCCTCAATCCAGATTTAGGATTAACCACGAAACTAACACTGTGTTAATTCAGCTCACAGAATAAGCCATGGTGAGTTCAACTTTGCAAAATGTTTTGTCACAGACTTAACTAATATTTCTAAAGCTTTCTATATCATGCCACACAATGAACTCATGTTATCTGCTGAAAACACTGGTCTGCCATTAAGTGCAATTGCATAGTCCAATAGTTACCTTAATGATTGGACCCAAGTTGTGAATTGTATAGTGTCACATTTTTTTCAGTCCCCTGGCACTGTTGGAATTCCACAGGATTTGTACTAGGTTGACATGTATTAATATATATATATATATATATATTCATAAATAAGGCCTAGATAAACACGTCAAATATCAACATGATTCCATATAACAGTGATTCTACCACTGATTTTGCCAATGACTCTCTCTTTCTAATCTCTTCATTAAAATTCCTTCCATTTACTGGAACCCCTAATTAATCAACATAGATCTTATTTTAAATACTTTTAGAATCAAATCTGTGCTTTTATTTCCTAGATTTCTTACTGAAGGCAATCTTAGCACTTCAAAGTCCTCTTCTGATTCCAGTAATTGCAGTAAAACTATCTCCTTAATTTACTTCTCACTTGGATGATGCTGATTCAGCTATAATATCTGCATTAATTCTTGTAACCAGTCAAATTTCTCCTCAACAAGGACATCACATGCTTTCTAGCAGAAGTGTAAAGGTGCAACTGAAGTAAAACAGATGCAGTTTCTTTACTGACTGACCACAATGGCAGACTGTAATTCCTTCATCCTGTAATTGTGAGCAGCAGTGGAGGTAATGGGCTGTCTGATTTACATACAGAACCTGATAACAATAATGTTTTTAAGTTTACAGAGTTCTATTTTAGCTCTGACAGATTCTACCACTGAACTTTCACTCACACTGTTCGAGTACAATATAAAATTACTTGTGAAGAAGCTTCATAAATCCAGCTCCTTTGTGTATGACAATTTATACTTAAGTGGGTGTGTAAGGTTAAAGATAATAAGCATTAACAGTTTCACCTATGCCTTCTGATTTAATTCCCTCTGGGGAGAAAACCACAGTTTGATACACCGGAGCTGAACCTCTCTACCTCTCTGCATTTGACTTTCATTGACACCATGTTCCATTGCTTTCAAATGGACTTAAGTGCGTACTTGCTGTTATGCCACACTTCTGTTTTATAAAGTTAAAACTGACTGCTTCATATTAGTTAGAAAACTTTTTTTAATAACTGTAAAAGTCTTAATGATGAAATTTGTATCACTCTGATGCTTAGGGTGAGTACATTTTGTCAATAAAGTGGTCCATTTGGATTAATGTAATTTATTTATTTTAAATTACATTTTTTTTATTTCACCTTTCATGAAAGGCACTAACGTAAAAATGTGTACATTATTTATGAGTATTCTAGCATTTCTCTCTAGAATAATGAAACAGGGTTTAGAAGGATGTACCTGGAAATTATAGTTGTGTGGTAATGGTAAAACTAACAGCATCTAGAGACCAGATAAATACTGATGTAGTCAAGATTCATAGAGAAATGTATGTAACATGCAATGGTGTTATGCTTATTAAGAAAAATTAAATAATTTTAAATATGTCTGTTCCAATAACACCTATAACGATTTAAAAAAAACAGAGCTTTTACAAAGAACCTTACTTTTCACATATTTTCCTAATCTGAATGACAGACTGGTTGTAATAAAATCCAAGTAACATCTGTATGAAAAATGATCTTGCATATTTAGATAGGTTTCAGTTTTCAAAGATGTTCTGCGTCTGGAAGAAATCACTGGAGAAATCTGATTTTTGGTTAATCTTCATACAATCAGAAAAACCACAGCTACAGAGTGGCAAAGAATTCTGGAACACATGACATCTTGCACAATTATAATTCCAGTAGTAAAACTCTCTATTACATAAAAGGTATGAAATTAAATGCAAAATGGGGCCAGAGTACTTAGCCCAGTAACTATGCTTTCCTTATCCCACATTGCAAGTTGATTGGCTTGCCAATTAAATGCAAACAAAGGTTCCACCCTAGCACTCTTACAGCTACATCATATCATTCAAACAGATGTATTTGAATATGCTTTAGTTACTGACAGTTCTGATCAGATGGGATTCAAAAACAAAAATATAGCATGTATGTAGAAAGAAAATGTGGGCAGACTGGCTAGAGTTAAAAGCTTTTCTTCAGCCGGTTTACCTAGGCCTAAACCACATTCAGACTAACCAGAATGCAGCAACATGCTCTAGAAACTAGTGGTGGGAGAAATGGCCACATGTGTATCATCTCTGCAGCTTCCTTAAAATGTTTATAATTCTGGAAATGGGCAAGTTTTTAGTCTGACTCCTGTGAGGTCTGTGTAGTCTTAAGTGTAGGCACTCAGGTGACAGCTTTCTACAGCCTATGAATGGAACCTGGACTCACAGCTGTTCAATATATCATGCTTTCTTGTGGTCACACTATGATAGATTTCTTCTCTTTATATACAGTAATGTGGCAGAATTCCTCAGAAATAAGACAGAGAAATGGATGCATCTTTCCTCAGATAGGAACAAAGCCAGTTTAATATTTTTATCTCCAAAACAATTGATAACAAAAATACTATAACATTCAACAATAACCAATCTCATATACGTTTAATATTGCAAAACCTAATATTGCAAGATTAAAAGATAGTGTCATTCTGTCTGAGTACAAGGTTGAAGTACTTATAAACATAACTACTAAATCTCTCCATAAATCTGTATACATAACTTTTGTCTCTATGAGCTATTTAAATTTTAAAGGAAAGCATGAAACTTACAACTAGAAAGTTATAGCTAACCAAATGAAAGGGATTTGCTGTGGGCACAGAGGTGAAGTCTCACTTTCTATTATACTTGAGTTTCCGAGTCAATGCTCTCAGCTTACTATTATACTGGACATCCTTGAATAATCACATTTTTATGTTTTATGTTAATACTTTTGCTATTGAATGCAGGCATATTTAACATTTACTGCTGTAAGACACCAGTCTGCAACATAACTAACTTACAAGGAGCTATTCCTCTTAAGCTACCCAGGTATCACTTACTTGCAGGTTAAGAACTCAACTTCATGCCTGAAAGTTACATTAATTCCAGTTTGATCCTATCAGCATGTCAGATATAAATGAGATGTTCTATACAGCTCTTTTTCTAGTTGTAGAGGTATCTGCTAAGATTATTTTGAGTTACAAGGCCTAAGGAATGAAAACCCTTATGTATTTTTAATTAAGTCAGTGTGTCTCTTAAAAACAAAATATTTTATTTCTAATCTAGCCAGAAAAAGGACATTAAAACTGATCCATTCATTTATCAGGGTAGTAGCTGAAACAAGAAAGTAAAGAAGAATCCTCTGCATTTCATGGATATTTTGAAGCAGTTAAACTACTAATTGGATGCAAAAGGCAAGGCAGGAAAAATAAAGCAATTGTTTGCATACTTTTCCTTTTGTAGGCAGTAGTCCTTTATCTTCATGTAAACCTTAACAGAATGGTTAAGTAACTACTTGACTTGGGTTAAAACACAATAAACCTCCGGTGATAGGTATCATGCCTCATTCTTCTAGGACATTCTTTAAAAATATGTCTCTATACGGGACCACTACAGAATAGCAAAATTCCACAATCCTGAAATTCTGAATCCCGAGGACCAGAATCTCGAGATTGGAGAATAACGAGTGTAGTGAATGGGGATTGCCATACAATGTGGAACGGGAATTTTGCCATTCACTCCACTGTAGTGCGATCTCGGAGTTGGTAAAGTTAAGTTGCAGGGGGTACAGGGGGGGCTTGCTCCCTTGCATACACATTAGAATAGTTTGTTGTATATTTTACTTTTTTTTTTTTTTTTTTAAGTTTCAAGATTCCGCAGTCTCAAAATTCTGGTCCTTGGGATTCAGAGTCTCGGGATTGTGGAATTTTGGTATTCCATAGTGATTCCCTCTGTACATATCTATGAAGCTGTAATATGATCAAATGAAATAGAAGACAATGAAGTCTTATGACTATTTATGCATTGCCAGTACCTACCCTGAGCCTCTTCTCCCAAGGAGGGCCAATGACAGGGACGAGTCTGTGACTACCCATCCAGCTATTTAGCTGTCTGAAATAAGAGAATACATGTTTAATTTGCTATTAAAGTCTTTTCCAGATGTGGGGAAAATGCTGTGTAATGAACATATTTGTCTACCTTGTTTTACTTACCTGATGGCAAAGATCTAGATCCCTTAATCTGGTATTTGTGGGACTATTTGATTTGTGGAACTACAAAAGATCCCTGGGCCCCTAATAGCTCAGAAGGCAAGGCATAGAGCTCCCTTCAGGAGTCTGTAAGATACTGAATACAGAGACAGTCTTTTTCTGTCAGCTTATGGATTTTTAGGCCTGTGATCTTCTTAGTAAGGAATATCTGGGATCATTCTAGTTATTTGACATGTCTAGTGAAGTGCATCCTAAAGAGGGCATTGTATTCAATAATGGCCTAATCAATGCAGAATATAATGGGACAATGACCACTTTAGATATGGATGATATTCCCTTGATAGTAAAAGGACTTTTTGAATTCTGTCATTACATGGTTAAAGGAGAAGGACTTATCAAGTTCCAACATCTACCAAGAAGGACAGTCTACCAAATGCGACAATATTGTACTTTTTAGCATTTACTTTTAGCCCATTCTAAGTACACCAGGTTTTTACATATGTAAGTTTTTGTTGCAGGGCTTTGGTATCAGTGGATGACTTGACAATGAGTCCCAGTTTATAGTCGTCCACAAAGGAGGTTAGCCAGAGGTCTTGGTTCATGGTCTGGGAATCAGAAAAGTAAATGCCTAACAAAAGTGGAGTCAGCCCAGAGCTGTGCGGTATACCTCTGGTCACTTTCTGGCTATCTCTGATGAGGCACCTGTTACTTGCACCATGCGGGTTCTGTCCTTTAACAAATTTGCTATACATCTTTCCTCTTAGGGAGCTATTTGTAATGCATTAAGCATACTGACTATGCTAGCATGGGAGATAGTGCTAGACATCTTGACCAGGTCAAGTTATACCATGTGGACAGCTTGTGTTACTCTTTCAAAGAATTTAACCAGATCATTAGACAGGCTCTTACCCTTGACCAAACCAAACCAGTGTGGGTCTAACCTGATGAGATTTTTAATGTCATAGTTTATCAGATCAGTTATAATATGTTTCATTGCTTGGCAAATAAGACTCATCAGGCTGATGGGCTGTAATTACTGGGGTCGGTGGTGGGGCTTCCCTTGTAGAGTGGCATCACTACTGCTGTGTGTCAAGCCTCAGGGATAAAACCAGAGGCTAAACTTATGTAAAATAGTTGATGGAACAGCTCTGGCAGGGCTTGTTCGGTACTGTTTATTAAGCAGCCAGGTATGTATAGGAAGTATTTTTAGTTCTGGAGACAGTACATGTTATATAGTGATTATGGGAGGTCTGACAGCTTCATGGATAATTGGGTTTTGGATAGTCCTCTCTGCGATGAAGTTTGCACTGAATTTCTTGACTGGTTGTTGACAATGTCTATCAAGTTAAAGCAATACAGTGTATTATTTCTTAGTTTCCTTAAATAACTAAAGAAGGATCTTTAATTGTGCTTAGCTTCAGATCCTAAGTGCATAGGCTGCCTTCTTAGTCCTACTAGTAGTACTGGTAGTTCAGTCTTTAATCTCTGAAACAGTGCTGATTGGATGCTCATATTTAAAATGGAGTTGGTTTTGTAATAGCTATATCAGATGAGTTAAAACATCCTTCAAAATCCCCTATCCTTGGAATACCTGAGTCTAATCCCCCTAACCTTGGAATACCTGAGACTAATCCCCCTAAAATACCAAACAGTAAGAGTTCTGGAGAAAGGACAGGCTCCAAAAGAAGCAGAGCACCAAAACAGAAATAAATAGAACCTTGTCCGCCACGGCTGAATACAAATGCTTTATTTAAAATACCAAAACGTAAGCGCTTGCACAGTCTCTATGACTGCTTCCTCAGACAACTTTAAATAACTAAAGCACATTCTTTATACAGTTAAAAATCAATTAACAAGTAATTGATAGCAATGACCTAATTGCTATCAATTAACAAGTAATTGATAGCAATTAGGTCATTTAAAGAGTCCCTTACACTTTGCTACTAAAAATCATCTAATATTTAATTTACAACCTTGTTTATTAAAAAACTTTTTAAAAAATGTATTCTCATTTGTGTACACATTTTAAAGTGCTGTGCATATGTGTGTTAATGTCTAAGTGCTCTAGCTTTTAAGAATGGTTTTAATGATACTGTTTCATTTATACCTGGTATTGTATCTGCATTAAGTTTAATGATCCACCTCTGCTCAGCTGCTTCAGTCCTATTTCTCACATCACCTCTTTGCATCCTTTCTCTGATAACCTCTAGAACAAAGAATTTGAAAGTATGGTCTCTCCCTTCTGCCTCAACATGCTTGACCAATGCACTGCTCTCCTTTCTATTAATGATGTCTCTATTGTGTTATAATATACGGTCCTTAAACATTCAGTTTGTCTTCGCTATATAGAAGACCATACATCTCACGCAGAAACTAAAATACACATTCTTGGTTCGACAGTCAGCATAGCAATTTGCATGAATTACTGTCCGACTGTATGTATGTGTAAAAGTAGTGCAAGAATGTATGAATTTGCATGCTGCACAATTTCTGCACATGTAAGTCCCTTGTCTGGAAGATGCAATAGGTGGCCAAATTGTTTGTTTTATAATATAACTGTTGTTTAAGACATATTTTGTTTTTAAAGGAGAACAGTGGAGTGTCCTCCAACACTTCTCTAAGCTCATCTACTGCTGTCAAGATTTTCCAGTTCTTCCTGAACACCTCACAGAACACATCAATGTCACTAGAAAATGAAATTGGGAATCTGATCTTCCCATTGCCTGATCTATTCATGTTGGATGCAGAATCCACCTGCTGTGCAAAATAGGCTTACCCTCTGTCCCCCCTTTCTTTCAATGATTCTTCTATACATTTATCCAGTTCCTTCCTAGAATATCCTCTTTCTAGAAATTCTTCCCCGAGATTATCCTGAGGTGCTATTAACTGTGTTTCATTGTTGTGCAGTCTCATAATTCCCAAGATCTGACCCTTCATGACATTTCTATTAATGTGGTTGGGGTGCATACTTCTTCTGTGGAGTATGGCATTCCTGCTAGTGGGTTTCCTATACAAACTAGTTTCCAATGTTCTAGCCTTTGATTTCTTGACTGTAACATCAAGAAAATCCATACTCTCTCAGGAGAAATTACATGTAAACTTTAGGAACGTGGTGGTAGTATGTAAGTATCCCAAAAAGTCTTGCAGCTGTTGTTCAGAGCCTCCCCATAGAAGGAAAATATCATCCACAAAACGAGTGTACCTCAGCAAATATTAGTTATATTCACTGTTATGTAAAAATTATGTCAGTTCCCAGTGAACCAAGGCAAGATTAGGGTAGCTATTGGCACAAGCCGTGCCCATAGCTATGCCTATCTTTTGCACATAATACTGATCTCTGAAGACAAAGACATTATTTTCTAAAATGATGTCCAGTAAGTTACAAATCAAATTAATTTTGCTGTCAGTGTAGACCCTTTTAGTACCTAGTTGTCTGATATTGTCTATGTCCCAGTCATTGGGGATGACCGTGAATAATGATGCTACATCTAGGGTCACAAAATAATATTCACTCGTCAATCCCTCAGTTTTACAATAACAATTTTGTAAAAACATCTTAGTGTCTCTTAATATATGATCATAAGTATCTAGCACCAGATGCAAGCATTTCTCAACATAAATGGACAATGCTTCTGGCACCCACCTCTTACTTGAGACTATAGGTCTCATTGGTGGGTCCATGGCATCCTTATGCACCTTAAGTAGTCCATATATAATAGGTACAAGTGGAACTTATGTCGCAAAATAATTGAATAAGTCTTCTGAGATCATACCTGTTATAAGTAAGTCAAAAATCAAAAAGGACACTCTATCAGTAACAGCTTTCAACTCTGTCCCATTAATTCTTACATATGTGTACTGGTCACTGAGCAACTGATCATTCTTGTTATGAAGAACTCTTTATGACAATCACCCCCCCCCACCTTTGTCTGCAGGTCTAATCTCAATGGACTGCATTTTCTTAAGTTCAACTAAAGCATCACATTCATCTCTACTTAGATTGTGATACCTAGAACCTGTATCATTGTCACACAGTTCCCTAATTTGTTTGTCACATACTGATATAAAAGTATTTACGATTGGAAGCATTTTGGGTGTAAATGTACATGGTTTAGTAAACTTATTAATTTCAACAACATCCCCTTTAAATATGGTTTTCAATGTTAATGTTCTCCCAAACATTCTCAGTTCTTGCAGGATGTCTACCATATTAGTCGTTTGTGAAGGTATAAATGATAACCCTCTCCCAAGTACACCCAATTGGGCACTGGTCAAAGGTATAGATGAGAGGTTTAGGACCAAACCTTTGAATTCTTGCTGCGGGTGACCATTTTCTGTTTGTCACCTTCCATATTCTGCTGACGCAGTGAGTACCCCTTCCTGCCTCGGCTCCTGGATCTCTCCTTGATCGGTAATGGATTGCTCAGCTGAAACAGCCGCATTAATGTCTCTCTCCTGTTATTCGTATCCCCTAAAAAAATGAGGTAGTCCTGCATTCAGTGGTTTCTCATTATTTTTCTTTTTGTTGATGCTTAAATCCTCAACTTATAGGCTCAATGTGGCATTCTGTTCAGCTTCTAGGCTATTGGCTCGTGTGTTTACACCGTCCCGGGGTACATGCACTTTCTTGTTAGAAGTCTCACTGCTAGTGGGTGTATTCTGCAGTTCCTCATTGATGCAGTTGGTTGCTGGCATGTTCGTAGGACACATCATTGCACTTCTCTGCTGTTCTGAGGCTAATTCCCCCTATCCTTGGAATACCTGAGGCTAATCCCCCTACCCTTGGAATACCTGAGGCTAATCCCCCTACCTTGGAATACCTGAGGCTAATCCCCCTACCCTTGGAATATCTGGGGCGACTGGTCAGTATTCTACCAATTGTTAGGGCTGTTACAATGTTTTTCCTCAAAAGCAAATAAGACTAGGCTTAGAAAGAGAGATGTTAAGACAGTATGTTGTAGCAATAAGTCATCTTACATACATTTCTGAACAATTGCTTGGGAGAATTTTTCTCTGTATACATTCCATGTTTCTTTCCTTTTTGAGGAAGACCAATTTGTTGAATTGCATCCTGTGAACAACCAGAAATACTATGTTTAATCAGTCAATTCTTTAATGAGAGATCTAATCGGTATTCTCCATACAAAATAAAAAATAAATCATAAAAATATAAAATCATGAAAACAATGGAGCACTGACAAATTAAACAAATAAATAAGATACCAAATGAAGTAGTCACACATGTGCTTGCAGGTCTCATTTAAAAGGAGGAATTTTAGGTGAATTCTGTAGGACTTCTAAAGAAACAGTATCAAATTCATGACTGTAGTAGATTGTCAGGTGTGGCCCTACCTTTTTAATTTCTCCAAGTCTTTTGGGTTCTAATACTATGACGGGAATGGATCCCTTTCTTAAGACAAAGTATAATTAAAGTTCATAAAATTAGTACTGTTTAAATCTTTGTTGTTAGCCAGAAGTGCTCTTGAAAGCACCAGCAAAATGCCCAGTAATGACTCCTTGTGCAATTCATATGGAATTGCATGTATCTGTAACATATCTAAGTACGACTTTAAATTTTTTTTATAAGACTCGTTGCTCCTACTACTACTGCAGCTGGATAGTGCTGTAGGAAAACAAGACATGCAGAACCCGACGCATCCAGTATATGGCAGTGCTGTAGGAAATTAAGACATGCAGAACCCGATGCATCCAGCATCCAGGCAGTGCGGTAGGAAATAAATACACGCAGAACCAGCTGTTCCAGCATCCAGGCAGTGCTGTAGGAAATAAAGACATGCAGAACCAGCTGCATCCAGTATCCAGGCAGTGCTATAGGAAATAACGACATGCAGAACTAGCTGCATCCATTATCCAGGCAGTGCTGTAGGAAATAAAGGCATGCAGAGCCAGCTGCATCCAGTATCCAGACAGTGCTGTAGGAAATAAAGACATGCAGAACCAGCTGCTTCCAGTATCCAGGCAGTGCTGTAGAAAATAAAGACATGCAGCACCAGCTGCATCCAGTATCCAGGTAGTGCTATAGGAAATAAGGACATGCAGAACCAGCTCCATCCAGCATCCAGTCAGTGCTGCAGGAAATAAAGACATGCAGAACCAAGTAAAGGGAATTTAAAACACAGCACCTTCTGCTTAACAGAGAAATGGAAAATCTCTCTCTATGTCAATATGACTGCAGGACTTGGTGCCCTGTGATTGTGTTCCAAAACTGTGGAGATACAGGCTTTTTAAGCACCTTTCGTACTAGTGCATCACCTTTCTTACTAGTGCATTAACAGAGATCAGCAAAAGAGTGGCGAGAGGCTCTTAAACACTTTGTTCAGGTTTTAATTTCCTTTCATTTTTTTTAATTTTCAAAGCTGGAAAGCACCTAAGGCTACAACATTTTTTTTCTGCCTGGCATTGTAGCACATGGCAGCAGCTAAAGCTCCATGTACTGCAAAGAATTAAGATCAGGTTCCTCGATCAAAAAAAAAAAAATAGCCTGTTATATATTTTCAACGTAGATGTCCAGAATCACTTTTGAGGTGAATTTCTTGGCATCCATGTCTCAAACACACAGCAAGTGGTTATAATTGGAGACCCAGCCATACCCCTCTATGAAAGAAACATACATCTTTATTTTATTTTACTTTATTTTATTTTGTTTTATTAGTGCTTTGGTAACCGGGAAAGTTCGACTTGGCCAATGGTCCATTTTCAGTGGAGGCCCAGGGAGAAAAGCTCTGCAACAGATTCAAAAACATTTAAGCAGTAGTTAATGTGTAATTATATACAAATGGAGAAAAGCCCCACAATGGATTAAAGATTTTACAATGTGTTCAGGAGAAAGGATCCAGAAAAAACATAGAAACATTTTACAGATGTTGATAAGCAATTACATACAAGGGGAGAAACTCCACACAACAGAAAAAAACAAAATAGATTGAAATACATTTACAGATCATTACTAGGATCAATTGCAGTCAGGAATATAATATACACTGTACGTAGCAAGACACTTTGCAGAAGTAGATAACCTATATCAAGCAAACAAATACATAGTTATTCAAAATATTGACTATATTTTTAATAATGTATGGAGGTGAGAAATAATAGAGTATTCAGCTTCCAAAATAGACAAGAGGAATAGAATGAGATGAGTAGGAGTAATATGCAGTAGGGGATATTAAGGGCATGGAAAGTTAATTATTATTAGAAAGATGATGGTGTTATGGAAGGACAAGCCAATCAGTATTTTAGGACCAAGCAGTTATGTGTTCTGTTTGATGAGTTAATGCAAATTCTACTATTTTGTTGTAGTACAGGTTTAGCTTATATTGGATTGAAGTTTGAAGGATAAACAGAACTGGGGAGCCATATAGTAAAGTGGGGAGTAGGAATGTTGAGGCACCAAATTCCTGGATGAATCAGTTATATAGTTTTGGTTTTAAAGAGTGTTCTCCAATTTTTTGTGAGATTTTTTGATAAGCCCATGTAAGTCAAATTTCATACTGAGAATGAAATGGCCAAAACCGTGCCCTATGAAATATCACTTTACTGGGGGGGGTTGATGAGGAACTTAACTCACAAGATATTATCTGTATCTCTCCAAGGAGATAGGAAACAGACCAAACAAGGGTGGTAGATGATAGCCCTGAATGATATTTAATTCACTATAGATGTGCCCTATAATCATCCATAGCAAATGCCATGAACAGATCAAGTGGGACCAAGACAGAATGCAGCCTTTCCTCTCTCACAACATGGAAGTAATTCATGTAACCTAACCAGAGCTGTCTTAGTGTTGTTTTGTTTCAAGAACTCACTGGACATAGATCTAAGAAATGATAGGTCCTTAGAGAGGATGCCAGCTGTGTATAAACAACCTTCTGTATAACCTTACTGGTCCTTAGGGAGGATGTCAACTGTATATAAACAACCTTGTACATAACCTTCCTAAGGAAGAAAAGGTTAGAGCTAAGAGTCAGCAATGATTTTATTAAATCCTGCAGCCAGCATTCCTGTTTGTTCTTCTTATTTTGTATAACAAAAGAAATGGGTCCATTGTATTACTGGGGAATATACATGCTGCAGATATAAATGTTACACATTGTTAGATGTCGCACAAAGATTCTCTGTTGCACTGAAAATATGTAATGTGATTGCATCCCATATGTATACTTACATGATGGATGTTACTCTTATTGTATACGTCAGGGTGAAAATGTTCATATATATGTTATTTTTATCGGATAATTGTCAGGATAATTAATCTGTTATAGTGGTATTATATTTTTTTGTCATGTGTCGAATTCCTGCCAGTGTAAATCCAGGATATGACAGCTACCTCTATTGCCATACACATATTCAATACAACATTCTGAATACTAGAAAATAAGTATGTACATCCATGCCAGCATTACTGTACTGATTTCTCTTTTTACTTCATATTGCACTTACATTGATTGTCCTGATCAATGTGCTAGAACTTGTCAACAATAAGCAAATTACACTTTTTACCTCACCAAAGTAAGGATGATGCACAACACCTTGTATATGTTGACTGTGTTAATAGTGCAACAACATACACTTTGGTGTAGGGAAAAGAAAGTTATTTGCTTATTTCCAGTATGAAAAGATTAGACTTCTTTCTGGCTCTGGTTTCCTTTTTCATTTCAGCAATCTTTCCATAACTTTCTCTAGCCAATTCCAAACTGCCTTAGCCACTCCTACCACCTGTCCACACACCCCTTCATTCTCCAGAACTATCAAATCCAAGAAGTTCTGCACTCTGCTTGGACAGATTAAACTTGATAGTCCTCTGGTACTGACAGCTATAGAGACAATGTCAAAGCCCCATTGAAACGTATATTCAGCCTGTGTATTGCGCTTAATATTATGCCCAATATCTGGAAAGATGCCACTGTAAAATATTTCCCCTTAAAACCTAATCCTTCTAATCCCTCTGAAATCTGGTAAATGTCTGTTATCAGTATCATATGAAAGCTTAAGGAACAATTAATGCACTCAGTGTATCAACCAATACCACCTTCTCTCTCAAAGCAGAATGGCTTTTGGTCTGGTCACTGTACATCCACAGCAATCTGTACACTCAGTGACAGCATTCTTCTTGGAATGGACAAAGGCCTAATTATTGGAGCTCCCTAGCTCCATTAAGAACAAAAAGAGTAAAAACCAAGACCACCCCATGGCTAACCAAAGATACCAAAAAACATATGCTACAAAGTGATAAAACCTGGAAAGTGTACCATCAGTACAAGCAGCCTGAAACTTTACTTAAATACAAACAACTCCGCAACCTTGCTAAAAAACAAATCATCAGAGACAAAAAGTCTTACTATACCAAACTTCAGTCTAACTAATCAAAAAACTGTTCTGGAATTCTATTAATTCTCTTCTCAACCCAGGTACCAAAAGCAACCCCTGTCCTGACACAAGCAAGTTTGATCCTGAAATAGCCTCTCTATTCAACTCCTTCTTCACCAGTGCCATAGCAGAACTGACCAAGACCTTCCCCAGCAATAACCCTTCCCCTCAACCTATCCGATCTAATCTTAATCTCTCCCAGGATTCCTTATCCTGGTTCTCCAGCTACCTTTTGGACAGGTCCCAAGCTGTAAAATGGGGAAATGCACCTCAACCTTCCTTCCTACCCCCACTGGGGTACCCCAGGGATCCATACTCGGTCCAATGCTATTCAACATCTTTATTAACGACTTTCACAAAGCCTTACCCAACACCAAAATTGTACAATATGCAGATGATTCTACTTTAATCTGCTGCACCTCTAACCTTCCAGAGCTCCAAACAGTGGCCCAAACTGCTTTCTCCACCACTCGGATGCTCCAAAACCACCTCTCACTAAATGCCAACAAATCCAAAATACTTCTTTTCTCTCCCTCAAAAGCTTCCCCTCTTGATAAAAACTCATTCCAAATTATTAGCCAAAACAACTTTACTATAGAGGTTGTTCCCTTCGCCAAACTACTTGGAGTTACTATTGATGAACACCTAAAATTCGATACTCACATCCAGCAAAACATTAAGAAAACCCATATAAAACTTGGTATACTATACAGAAACATTCACGTTCTCTCTCCTTCCACCAGACAAACTCTTGCCACTACCTATCTACTCCCCTCACTAATGTATGGTGCTCCTCTACTAACAAACTTATCTGCCTCTCTCGCCTCCAAATTGGAAGTCTGTTATAATAAGATTTCCAAATTTCCAACCAAAGCCAAATTCTCCTCTCATCATTGTACTTCCCTTCATTTATTAAATTGACTTGAACTCTCCAACCTTCTGGATTATCTCCAAATCACTACAGCCCACAGACTAATTTTTCAACCTACTAAGTGCCCTGCACTAACCAACATCCTTCAACCTTACACCCCTCACAGAACTCTCAGATCTACCCACCAAAACCTAATCACTGTCCACAAACCCAACCGTCCTGCAGGTCAGCTTCTGCTATCTTTTTCCTTAGCTAAAAAATGGAATTCTCTTCCTTCTTCTCTAAGGACTTGTGAAATCTTTGAAAACTTTAAAACTCAGCTACATTCCTATCTTTCCTTTAACAGGAAATACAACTGCACTCTCCCCCCCTTGCCTAATAATCATTCCACCCCTTAAACTCTTGACTAACTCTGACTTCAAGCTAACCTAACATAAATGCACATATTGTAAATAACATAATTGTATGATGTAACCAAAGAATTTATGCCTGTTTCTCTTGCATGAAATGAAATTGTAATTGCGTCTTCTTTACTATAATTTTATCTGTAACTAAAATATGTAATGCGGAGCTTTCTGTAACTAAACTATATAATGCGGAGCTTTTCTCCCCGGGCTTCCACTGAAAACAGGCTCCCTTTGCCCAGTGGACCTCCCCGGTCATCAAACTGGAAATAAATAAATAAATAAATAAATAAACAATTTTTATTGACCTCACTAGATGCTTTGATCTTGTCAAACATTCAATTCTCCAAGACCATCTAATTGAAATCAGCATTACCAGTGACACACTGGTTCAAAAACTACCTCTCTAACTGCCACTTCTTACTGAATTTCAGTTCATCAACCATCAGTCCCTCTGCAGAAAGGTGTCCCCGAATAATCTGTTCTTGTACCTCTTCTGTTTACTGTCTACATTAATAAACTCCCTTTTGATTCACCTCATCTTCCTCTCTTGTTTTATGTTGATGACCTGGTCATATTCTACTCCAAACATTCTGTATCTTCATTTCACTCTTCACTTCTCTTAGACTCGAAGCTCAGGCTGATTTCCATTACTTTATTCAATGTGTTAATGATAAACACTTACTGATTAACTCCTCTGAAACCAAAAATATGCTTTTTGGAACTAAGCAAAAGGTCACCGATCTCTAAACCTCTACAAATCCTCGATCATCTGAATAACACTATTGAAAATGTCACTTCACTCAAATACCTAGGGATTTGGTTGGACCCCTTCCAGGATTTTCTTCTCCACCTGGAAAACACACACAAAAAATCAACTCTCTTTTTCTAGGCTAGGTTGATCTCCCTCTCTTTATCCAGACCCTGTAGGAGTGCCATATATAAAGGTATCTTCCTAGCTTAGCTAGAAAATAATCTCCCTCTGATTACTACAGCCTCTCAAAAAAAATGATTCCACTATTAAATCCCTCTCAAACGCCATATGCACATTTATCACTCTCTCCCCAAGAAATGAAAATCAAAGCAAAAATATTGAAAAAGCTAACTGGTTACCTATGAAACAACATGCTGACTTTCTACTCACATCTCAACTATTTAAACTTATCAAGAACGAGACCTTCACCCCCCATTAGTTTCCAGACTATTCAAAGATGCACCAACATAAAACTTTAGAACCCTAAACCACTCAAGTTGTCTTCTCCAAACCCCATGAACTAGACTTCATAGCACAGACCATGCTTTCTCAGTCCTTGGCCAAAATCTGTGAGAATCTTTTCCTTCTTATCTTAAAGATCATTCATCATACTCATTTTCTGATAAGAAATTAAAGCACATTACCATGCATCTACAAAAATGCAACTGCTATCTCTCTGTTTGTACAATTTAAGTTCTTCCTACCCTTCTTCCCTCTACATACCTTGTCTGACTCAATTTTTTGTGATCATTTCAGCACACCAACTTTCATATCCACTTTGTATACAATGCATGAATATATTATGTATTGTCAGTTACTCTGTATATATTGTCATTTATCTATTTCATTTATAACCTGACGCCAACTCTCACATTCACATTAAATATAATATATGTATATATTGCAAAATGCATATATTTGTCATTCATCCATTCTGTATAAAATGTCATGCACCTCTTGTGTGTACCCCAGGCTGAGAATGAAATCAGTCCAGTGGGATCAGTGCTCTACCCCAGTTAACAAATTCAAAATAAAAAAAATGAATACAGTTGGATAAAGCAGCCATGTTACATGGAATAATTATGCAGTAACATACAGTATCCAGTGCTTCTGCCATCATAGGCAGGTGGTCTGTGATGTGAATTGTACTAGTTACATGCTTCTTAAGTCAGCTTTGCCTGTTGTTTTGTTTGTGCTTGATTACAGTGAACCTACTGTACATGCTTTGAATTCAGGACTTTTAATGTAACTTGTTTATTAGAAAGACTTCTGTTTATAACATCCTGTACATTTCTATAACCTATTCTTTCTTTCTGACTTTTCAGTAAGAACTCAGACCAGGTGACATGAATGTACAAAAGGTTTTACATAGCCATATTGTTGTAGCAAGTATACATGACAATAGATTAGCCATATATACATCATAGTCCATAAATCAGACATACAACATTTTACAAGTGCTCAGAAAATATTGAAATAGTAACAGACAATATAGATATTCATGCCAAATGTATACCTGTATAATTTAGGCCAATGGAAATGTGTGGATTGCAATATATTTACATTTATGTTATTTATTTTATTTAACATTTGTTAACCGGGAAAGTCAGACTTGAAACAAAGACAATTTTCAGTGGAGGCTGGGGAGAAATGCTCCAGACACATCTTTGTAACGTGGGAGAAAACCAGAGCACCCGGAGGAAACCCACGTGAATGCAGGGAGGACATGCAGACTCCACACAGAAGGCACCCCGGCTGAGAATTTAACCAGAGAACCTCTTGCTGTGAAGCTACAACACTACAGCTGCACCACTGCACTGTCCATCAATGTGTTGGATTGTGCGAGCACTGCAGAGCTCATGATTATAGAGCTCTATTGATCAGGTGAGATAAACACTCTACTTGTCTGGATTCATTGAACAGGGCTGAAATAAACTGTCAAAGTGATGCTGATGACTACTTTGTCCTGTTTTCTGCAAAGACCAAATGGCATCTGGACAGATTTCATTACATAAAATTCATATCATTCTTGTTGTTATATAGAG
This sequence comes from Protopterus annectens, assembly GCF_019279795.1. NCBI lineage: Eukaryota > Metazoa > Chordata > Ceratodontiformes > Protopteridae > Protopterus > Protopterus annectens. Next base: position 1,291,680,285 of record NC_056744.1, on the reverse strand, counting down.
AATAGTTGCACATATGCTAGGTCTGAAAGGCATGATGTGCGGTGTGCATGTTGCAGGAGGAAGGGACTGCACCAGACCATGTGACAGAGGGGCATTACGAAAAGACATTATGGAAGGACATGAAAAAGAGTTAGTCTTCTGAGTGCCTGAAATAAATGTTTTGATAGAGCAGTCTGCATGAGTTATATGTAAGGATGAGGACAAAGAAAACAGGCCCAGGATACACAACTTGTGCCACATGGCCTGATTGTAGAGATTGTGGGATATGGTATTACAACATTGCTGGAGAAGTTTGATTAAATAGTGGGACAGATTATTGGTTTATGTTTAAATGTAAAATAGACAAAGTGAATAGGATAGAGAACTAGAAAGTAAAAGAAACACAAGTTAACACAAAAGTAGCAGAAATCAAAACATCTACATTCCCATTATAAACTGTACACACAACCACACAATATAATATTAAAAACTGAAACACAGCACAACGCTAGCGTAAACCACAACATGCATAACAGCTAAGGATAACACCAAAAACGAATGCACACACAAACACATGCGCACATACACACACACACACACACACACACACACACACACACACACACACACACACACACACACACACACACACACACACACACACACACACACACACACACACACACAAAATCATATACATGCACAAGATAATAACTGAAAACACCACATAATTCAATCATATACAAATTCAACACAAATCAACACACTAAAAACATATTCATGTACAACTTCAGAAAACTTCACAGCTGCACAAACATAAACCACAACATAAAGGCTACAACAGACCATCCCTGGAATTCAAAAATGATTAGCATACTGTGGAAGCTTTAACTGATTCACAGACTGCTGCCCCACTCATCTGGTACATGAACACTAAGTATAGCATGGAGAATGTTCTCACTGAGAAAGCCGCATACAAATGCTGCAGTCTGGGGGGAGCAGCTAATGCAAATTAACTATGTGCTCTGCCCAGTAATGGTACAAGTACCAGTTCTTAAGTGTCTGTTACCATCACTACTAAGGTTCTTTAAACAAATTGTATTGGTTTTAATTAGTTCAAGCAGCAGTTGCCTTTCTACTTTACAAATTCTTCTCTTTAAATGCTGTTTCTGTCTGAACATAATTTTTAGATATTTGGGCTGTACCAACACTTAAAGCAAAGAATTTCTAATACAAACAAACAGCAGCTGTGACTGCAAGTGATACTTATTTTCACCATGGTTACTAAAGTCACTTATATGAGCAATGCTTGAGTTAGCATAGGCACTTTGTACTAATCTATTAATCTGCAGTAACATTTTAGAATAAAGATTAGAATAAAGATATGCTGCATCTTTAATTCCTTAATCTAGCTTTATAATTGAGTCCCATTCAGAAGATTGACTCAACAGAAAGTCAAACTTCACATGGTCGAGACCATATGATTGACTTTCTGAAATATCAAAACTGTTAAATGGAGAATGCAGTACAGTGTGGACTGGGGAAGTTACCCTTTCCCTACTTTAGTCTGATCTTGGAGATGGTATATATAATATGCAGGGAGTGTGTGGGAGTAAAATGTATATTTTTGTTGTTTTCTGTTGCTTGAATTTTTGAAAAGTCAGTCATATAGTCTCAACCATATGAAGTTTGAGTTTTTGTTGAGGTGATCTTCTGAATGGGTTCCCTATAATCGTGCACTAAAAATAAAAAAGACACACTTTTACAATTCACATATTTTCTCAAAAATGTTCAAAGGTATTACATGGTATTATTAAAGACAAAAATATCCTAAAGATTATCTTTTACTGATATATATATATATATATATATATATACAAGTCACTGCTTGCGCTGAACTGGTTGTTGATGTCACCACCCATACTCAACTGGTGGTAATAGCCAACCTGGTAGCTGACAGATTGGGAGCAAACATCAACTCTCTGTCCCTTACATTCATTCCAAAAAACAACTTCCAGAGCACCAACAGTTCAAAAGAGCTTTACTTTCACCAGTAATGCATCTGGAACCTCAGCCTTTCACCTTCAAGAATACAGAAATATACACAACCTCACATTTATACCAGGTGAACCCCTCCATAATTAATTCCCCAAAATATACATGCCAACATTCCTCAGCCTATTATCTCAACAGAGTAGGTCATCTTGGTGCTTTCCAAGGCCAAAAACATGGCATCATTAGGACCAGACAACATCCCAGGTTGCCTTTTAAACAACTTAAAACATAACCTAGCAGACCCACTTGGATCCCTGTTTAACCACAGCCTGTGAACTAGCGATGTTCCAGTAGAATGGAGAACAGCAACAGTAATTCCTTTGCTGAAAGGAGGGACCATCAACCGACCCTGGTAATTATATGGACATAAGCTTGACACGCCTCATCTGCAAGGCCATGGAAAGAATCATTATGAACCTTATTAACAAGGACATACATAATCTCTAAACTCTTAACCCAACTCAGTTCAGATTAGGTAAATGTAGGTCATGCCTGTTCAACATGGTTGATTCCTTCAAGAAAGTTGTTAAGGCCCTGGACAAGAGAAAAACAATGAATACCACCTATCTTTACCTAGCCAATGCATTTGACAGAACCCCCCCCCCCCACTCAGATATTATAGAGAAACCCTCTCATCTCGGAATTAACCTCTACATTACCAGATGGGTAGCCAACTGGCTCACCAACAGGACACATCCTGTCAAAGTGGGTGACTTCATCTACATCAAAACAGCAGTCACCAGTGGTGTACCACAGGGTTCTGTGCTGGGCCCCTTACTGTTCAGATTTTATTTCTTAGAAGTCCACACAAGCTTAGACAGACTGTGGCTCACCAAGTTCACTGATGAGTGCAAATTGGGAGCAATCACTGAGTCCCCGAACGATGTTAATATACTGCAGGCAGGGTTAACACAGACAAATGCTTGGTGGCAATGCCATAGATTAAAGCCACATTCAAAAAATGCATTATTATTCCTTTGGGAAAGGTGACATGCCTGCTAATTACATTATAGACAGCACCCCCTAAATATACACTCAATGGTACACGATCAGGATACAGGTTGATAGCAATCTAAACTTTAACCACCACATATCCACAGTAGTAAGGAATCTTATAAGTAAAGGCATTGCATCCAGATCTAAGGATGTTATAATGCCATTGTACTCAGCCCTCATCAGATCAGTAATAGAGTACATTGCTCACTTTTCCACGTACCTCACCAGACACCTGCAACAATTGCGGAGACCACAGATATTTCTCACCAAGAAATTACAGAATAAACAAAACAAGTCTTACACAGAAAGACTGAAAGCCCTGTCACTGTATTCTGTCTCCTACAGGTTGCTAAGGGGTGATCTGTGACTGGCTTACAGGGCAGTCTCTGACCTGACCCTGATGGAAATGCTACACATTCATAAATCAATCTGCACGAGAGTCACTCACTCCACAGATCTTAACATAACCTCTGACATGAACAGGTCATGCTGGAGAGATAGATACATCTCCCAGAGAGTGCCACTTCTCTGGAACAAGCTTCCAATTTACATGAAACAGAGTCCTGCCTTGACCCTCTCAAACAATCTAAATCAATAGATGGGTGACTGTAAATTTACTCCTGGGGTGGTACCCATGTTCCCTTTGGACAGTGGAAGTCCATATTAACTACCAACTACCAGTCCCTTTCCTCTGCAAACTTCACTCACCTAAGCACTGACAATTGGAGCAACTCAGGATAAATATGGCTAGGCTTGTAAGGGCTCTAAGGCCATTAGCCTAGTACCCTTCTATGAACCTATGTACTTGATGAGGAAGGAAAAGAGCAGGATTATGGCATCCTTGGACCTGGAAGATGTACCTTTAGTAATTAACTAGGCAAGGTAGACAGAGTTTCTAATTTTAAATGATATGTGATAATTACAGGATATTTGATTGTTGGTAAAAGTATCTATGTCTCTGATAACTTTATCTTTCTTAAGCAGAGTCTCCTGCAATGTGGTGATGAGTAGAGTAGACCCATTTCCCACTGAAAACTACACTACACTACATTTAAGGCATTAACATAAGCCCATGGTTGGTACACCAAGTATTTATTTTCACTAATAGCCATCAGCAAACAGAGTTAGCCATAGGCCTTTGACACCTACCTTTTCATCAAAGAAGCAGATGTCAAAGAGGAGGAAACTAGGACAAAGCCCTGCAGAACACCACTGATGGCATTCCTTTTGGATGAGAAGGTGCCACCAAGTGATACTGCATGAATTTGATCTGAGAGATAATTTTCAATGGGTGATATAGTGTTTATGTTTAGACTAGTGAGTTTGTTGCATGGAGAATTATACATAAAGCTTTATTGAAGTCCAGATAGATAGTATAGACAGAATAACCTTTGTCAATGGCATTTGTTACTGCATGTGTGTGTGTGTGTGTGTGTGTGTGTGTGTGTGTGTGTGTGTGTGTGTGTGTGTGTGTGTGTGTGTGTGTGTGTGTGTGCACGCGCGCGCGTGTCTGTTTGTGTTGTTATATCTACAGGTGGCTGAGATGAAATTCCCTGAGCATCATTTCCTTGAAGCTTATCTTTGCAAAAAAATAAACAACAATAAAACTCAGGGTCTAGTCTTCAAGTTTTATGCCTGTGCTTCTAATTTTTTGTTTCAGCTTGTCCTGGGCTGTTGTCACCCTTTTCTTTGTAACTGATGGTATCAATCACTGGCTGTATCTGCATGGTCCTTAAAGTTCTTTCTAAGTCCACACCTGTATTTCTATTGATTTCTGTTAGTGAGGTCTCTAAAATCTGCAAATTCCCTAGTGTGGTACTCTGCCCTATTCTGTCTTTTTATGTCCAATGACCTGTCTCCTTCTGCTACAACACACCAGTGACTCTTCCTTTGGAGTCTCTGGGCTCCCCACTGCTCTGATAGGCTACTGATGCTCACTAGGCTCTAAGGTCTTTATTTCTCTAAGTCACGGCCCTAGCTCTGTCATTCTCTCTCTCTCTAGGCTGAATGGCCTACCTCTGTCTGCTTTTGGGGGCAATTAACTCTATAAATTGCAAAATATCACTTTTGCAAGAGGAGTGTCCCATCACCTCCTCTCAAATAAACATGTTTGACTTCACCTAGGAGCCAATTTCTCATATTTTGTTTCAAACTTGGTTATGATACTAATATATATGCATATGTGTGTATGTGTGTGTGTATATGTATATACACACACACACATATATATATATATATATATATATATACATACACACACACACACACACACACACACACACACACACACACACACACACACACACACATACACACATAAACCCTCAGCCTAAAAATTCATGGAGAAAATGAAAAAGAGTTAATTCCATATTTTCTCAGGCTAGGAAAACTCCCCTTACCTTCTTATCTCATCTAACCAAGTACAGATAGACAAGACAGTCCTTTAGCTAAAATTGAAAATGGCCTGTCCATCTTAGCCACACCTTCCACCAGAAATATATTCACATGGGTTAATATTAGAATGACGAAACCTCACTTACGTGAATCCTGCAAGGCCATGAACACCAAACGTCCTTAAGTGTGAAATTCAAAATACCAAATCACCATAGTTCTCCACACCATGTTTAGAGAGGGAAAACATCAGTAGGAGATTCCCTTATTCGGTATAGCACCCTAACGTAAATGTGCAATAGTTACTGACCTTAGGGTTAGGGTGCGGGTTAAAGTAAGTGCATATATAGTAATACATTCATATTTATTTTGTTTGAGTAGGCAGTACTTAGCAGGCGGTGGAGTTGATGAACTATGGTCATTTGATATTTTGAATTTTATGCTAAAGGACGTTCGGTGTTCTTGCAGTTCGCTGTGTATGTGTCGGCCTTTCAGGATTCTCATTAAGTGAGGTTCAGGCATTCTAATATAGACCCCATTCACACCACTAACTATCACAAATAACACATATTGCCTCATCACAACCTCCTCCACTTATAACCACTACTGTCTTACTGTCTAAAAATAAAATGGCTAGACCTCTTGCTTGGCTGACTTCTTTTCAGAATGCTACATCTTAAAATATTCTGCTCCCTTCCAACAGAATTTGCAATGAAAACATCTTATTTCAAACTCAGAAGATATTTTCAATTGGGTCCCAAAAACTTAACCACATCGCCAATTTGCTCTTACCCTAACCTCTCAGCAACTCAGGTCAGTATAAATGTCACCTCTAGTGTCCCCTGAAAAGAGGCCACTAGCCTAGTGGGTCTAAGCTTATCAATAAAATTTAAATACATTAATAAATTAAAATAAAAATAATAAATAAATAAATAACTTAGTGCCCTATTTCACTCCCTCCCGTTCTTCAAAAATTATAACACAATTGGGCTTTAACTCATGTTTGAAATATTGTATGTAACCTTGATTTGTCTATATCTGAAGTTTTTTCAGATATTATTTTCTGCTATGTAACCATGTATGTGAAATTAGTTTTCAAAATTGTTATTAAGATCATGATTGCATTCTCCCTGGCTATGCCTGAAACTGGTTCATTTTCATCATCGTACCCTGGTAAAAACTTAAATACATAAATACATAGCTACCTACTTATATACATAAACAAAGACCTAGGAGATAACATTTGTGCACCATTTTGTCCATTTTCCCTTTTAGGTACACAGCATCTAACCTTTGATACATCCATCATATCTGGCTCTTCCACTCTGTCAAAGTTGTTGATTTTGGTACAAAAGACAGTATAACCCTGGAGGTGAGGCACTGACATTTTAAGATGAAATGTAATGCATCTTATTTTGGAACAATTTCTGTTTGAAATTATTTTCTACTTAAGAAGGATGTATATGAGGCAGATGAATTGCTAGTAATGCTATAGATTTGTTTTTGTTCTAATAATGAATTTTCAAGGAGGATTACAATTCATTGTGCTGTTTATAATGTATCTCAGAACATCTCAGAATATCACACATCTGAAAGACTGTGTGTGGTTGTTTTAAAAGTTTTAGACCATCAGAACTTGTTTGCAACATATTGTATATTGCATACGTTTATTTTTTTAAGAGTTACAAGAAGGTCACTCACAACTGTTATATTAATGCAAAATAATTAAGCGAAAATATAATTAGAAGGTGTATAATACTGCAAAACAAAAGCAATATATCGTGGACAAAATGAAATATGAGATATTATACAACAATGTAATCAGAATGCATTTACAAATAATGCAAAACAAAAAACAGGGTAGGCAGCTCTACCTCTTCCAAAAGACCTGCCACTACTAGCATGTACCAGGGTATAGTCTTCAGGCTACTCCTGTTTGGTATTTACGTCTTGGGATTCAAAGCAAAGGTAAAGGATATATGGTTGGTCAAGTCTGCTGATGACTGTAAACTTTGTGAGGTCATAAACTCTCCAGAGGATAGCAAGATCCTCCAAGTGGGCCTTTTCCAAATAAATAGCTGGTGCATGGGCTAAAACTAAATGTCCAAAAATTATTATATTCTCCATTGGGAAGCATGGTATCCCTTGTAGCTATCAAACTGACAACATGCACTTGAAACTTGATTCGGTAATTAGGGACCTGGGTACCTATGTAAACAATAAACTATCTTTTGATCACTACATATCCACTATTGCAAGAAAGTCCTTTTTCATTCTGCAGCTTATGAATATGGTATGATATCTAGGTCCAAGGATGTGATCATTTTCTTCTGTAGTTGGCACTTAATAGGCTGATCATTGAGTATAATGCCCCCTTAGGTATGTACCTGTCCAGAAACTTAACACAACTTTAACAACCACAATGCTTTGTCATCATGAAAAAAAAGGTCCTAAATCATAAAATCTACACATTCCATCTCAAAGCCTTGCCACTCTTCTTAGTATCATACAGGCTGTTAAGGATCCATCTCTGCCTCACTTATAGACCCTCACCTGACCCATCTTCTCTGATTTACTGCACATCTGCAAGTCCACTGGTGGAATAAATACCTGCTCAATAGATCTTAATCTCTTCTGCAAAATAAATGGAACATTTTGGAGGGATTTGTATGTACCACTTTTTTGTAATAGTTTTCCTCTCCACATAAACCAAATTACTTCCCTTACTCTATTGAAACATAATCTGGATGAACTGATGGAACTCACAAATTCATCGCCAGTTTAGCACCCTTATTCCTTATGGATAAGGGTAATATATGAATGTTACACTCAACTCTGGATAGTTTATAATTAATTTTCAAAGGCTAAAACATTCATGGGAATGCAGAATTAGGCTCCTAAAGATCCTCACAGATCAATAATCTAATAAGTATCTATGAACCTATGAGGACTAGTACACATTAAAACAAAGGTGACATACAGAAATAAGAGTTATTCCTACTCAAAAGAAAAGCTAACAATATTGTAGATATACATTTGTTACATAAATTAGTATTATTACTTGGAGAGCTTATTTTATCACGATGCAGGTGAATAAAGGAACATGTGGCAATAAAGACCTTCTAAGACAATAAATACATTGAAGAGTAGCACAAATCATTAAATGTTTTCAGTTATTTACACAAGTTTTGCTTTTGAGTTTACCATGACAATGGATATTGCTTTAGAGAGATGTTTGCAGATTTCTGTACAGAGAGACATGTCCAACGCTGGCTAAGTGAATTAGGGTGGATTTTGTTTCTGTACATTAGTTTTGTAATATGAATCAGGGAAAAGGAAAATATGAGTTTCAAGCTTCTTTTATAGCTTTTGCCTTTTCTCTGAGTTTGTGGAAGTGTACAATTAGTGTATTTAGAGATCATGGCTGACAGACAAAGCTGACACATGCGGGTACATGGTGGTTACACCCTTAAATGTTTATATAAGAATGTTTGGTGACTTTTAGTAGTGATTCTTTGTGACTCTGATTACATGTAAAGTTGGATATTTTAGACTTGATTATTCAGATTCCAAATAAGTGAAATGTAGTTAATCATAGTAAATGCAAATTTCTGTTTTCATTAGGAGAAACTCTAAAACGATAACAGTGATTATCATCTAATTCCTGGACAAATAATCAGTACACCATTCTTTAGTAAATTAAAAAAAAAAAAAAACAATTAGAATTCTTGATTACAGCAATACCAAGTTAATGATTTGGTTTAAAATTCCAGAGCCCATTCAGTTGTTTCCATTTGTGTAAAGGCAGTCCATATTTCTGAATTTTACTGGGTTTCTGGTTTTAGTAATAAGCAAAAAAATGTCCCTAAGTATAAAAAAAATATTTCTCATTATTTTATATTTTTTACACACTAATGGCCTTGCCTGTTCTCCCTGTGGCTTATTTTTTAAGACTCATACTTCAACAATCTGCTTCTCTCATAACTGAGAAGGCTGTATCCTTCCAGTTTCCTATTCTGAGCACCATGATCATTCATTCATTATCTGTGATACAGCTTCCAAGCGAACAAATAGTTACCTTAAAATTATTGCTTCAAGCTTCTGTTCCTTTATGATATCACAATGCATTTCTTTCACATAATATTGCCTTATCATAGCAGAGAAGATGTCTGCTGTCATCTTTCAAACAGCCTTCAAAAAGGGCCTAGTTGTCTTACACTGGGTTAAAACCTCATGAATATAAAACTCACTTTAAACTTTATCTCAAAAAATAAATGTCTCCTGGACCCAAAACATAATTTGCAGAAAAAAATACCTCAACACCTGGAATCAGAAAACAGCACAATAGTTAAAATTATTGTTGAGTATTTACACAGTAACGCTAACCTTAAGATACCACCATCAGTTCAGCCCAGTGTTATCGACATGAATTGTGGCATGTTAATTTAAAGCTTAACAGTGAATGAGTAGTCACTGAATGTTTACATTAGGTACCTAGCATTTTATCAAAAATATACCACAACAGAAACAATATGTTTTTTTGCATGCCACTAGCCACCACTAACAATATCGAGTCTGACATGGAAGAAATTAAAATGCATCTATTATGTAGTGATTTTGAATAAAAAAAAAGTAATTTTCCACTTCATGGCTCTTAGAGGATGTGTAGTTTTTAAAACAGCAGTCCATGAAGCAGAATGAATGAATAAATAAATAAAACAGGGGTATTCTACTGCTAAGTGTGCTTTCATTTTTTTCTGAGTACACAACTTATAACTAGTGAATCGTATGTTACAGTGCCAAAATCCGTTTGGACCTTATGGCTTCTATAGCGCCTTGGATCAAACCAGGCTGAGCCTGTCATTGGTCATTGTTTGACCAGTGTTTTATCCCAGTAAACAAATTTAGATAAATAAAACTATAGTTTTATAAACATTACCTATAGGATGCACCCTTTTTGAAGGATAAATGTACAGCAGACCATCAATATTAGAATGTGAATGAAGTAGCATGGTATGGGTAATAGCACAGAAATTTAAAATATGTGATTTGCTTTCTGTTTAATGAAGAATTAAGTATGAAAATGCATGTGGAGCTCTATGAGAATATGCTATGAATCACAGTATAATTAAGAAGAGCAAAACTAGTACAGAATGAGCAGGAGGTGGCCATGCTCCAGAACCACAATGGTTAGACAGCCATACCAGTTCAGATTTCTTTTTTTCTTTTTGCTTTTGTGACTAGTAAATCAGGTTTCAAAGACTAGACCTTTTCATATTTTGTCAGTGTTAATAAACTGAGGCATGGTGGTCTTTGACCACACATGATAAGATACACTGCTCTCACTGAATGCACTTTTTAAAGTACCTCAGTTATGTGTTGTGAACATGTTTCTTGGATTGGGAAACGTGGAAATGGTGTATATCATGACTGCCTTAGAAGTGTTTCATGATTCTGGCTAAGACAGAACATCAGCTATGACTGCTGTTCCATGAAGCAAAAAAGTTGTATTACTGAAATCTGTTGGCATTTGGACACATAAAATGCATGACATCACACAAGAAAGTACAGTCCTGAAGCTGGCTGTTGATATGAAGTTGAAATAATATGAAGAAATAGAATATGAACAAAACCTCTTCTGGCTAGACCTCATTCTATAACAAAACATTGGCAGATGATTGCATAACATAACAGCAGACTGGGAGATGACTGTATAATATAACAACATTGGGAGACGACTGTATAATATAACAACACATTGGGAGATGACTGTATAATATAACAACACACTGGGAGATGGCTGCATAATATAGCAACATAATGGGAGATGGTTGTATAATATAACAGCACACTGGGAGACAACTGCTTAATATAACAACACACTGGAAGATGATTGTGTAACATAACAGCAGACTGGGAGATGACTGTATAATATAACAACATTGGGAGATGACTGTATAATATAACAACACATTGGGAGATGACTGTATAATATAACAGCACACTGGGAGACCACTGTATAATATAACAACACACTGAGAGACTACTGTGTAATATAACAACACCCTGGGAGATGACTGTAAAATATAACAACACACTGGGAGACGACTGTTTAATATAACAGCACACTGGGAGACAATTGTATAATATAACAACACACTGACAGATGACTGCATAATATAACAACACACTGGGAGATGACTGTATAATATAACAACACACTGGGAGACGACTGTATAATATAACAACACACTGGGAGATGACTGTATAATATAACAACACACTGGGAGACGACTGTATAATATAACAACACACTGGGAGATGACTGTATAATATAACAACACACAGGGAGACCACTGTATAATATAACAACACACTGGGAGATGACTGTATAATATAACAACACACAGGGAGAAGACTAAATAATATAACAACACACTGGGAGACAACTGTGTAATATAACAACACTCTGGGAGATGACTGTAAAATATAACAACACATTGGGAGATGACTGTATAATATAACAACACACTGAGAGACAACTGTGTAATATAACAACACTCTGGGAGATGCCTGTATAATATAAATCCACACTGGGAGATGACTGTATAATATGACAGCACACTGGGAGACAATTGTATAATATAACAACACACTGACAGATGACTGCATAATATAACAACACACTGGGAGATGACTGTATAATATAACAACACACTGGGAGACGACTGTATAATATAACAACACACTGGGAGATGACTGTATAATATAACAACACACAGGGAGAAGACTAAATAATATAACAACACACTGGGAGACAACTGTGTAATATAACAACACTCTGGGAGATGCCTGTATAATATAACAACACACTGGGAGATGACTGTATAATATGACAACACACTGGGAGGTGACTGTATAATATAACAACACACTGGGAGATGACTGTATAATATGACAGAACACTAGGAGGTGACTGTATAACAAAACACTGGGAGATGACTGTATAATATAACAACACAAATGGGAGATGGCTGTATAATATGACACCACACTGGAAGATGACTGTATAATATAACACACTGGGAGACGACTGTATAATATATCAAGACAGTGGGAGACAACTGTGTAATATAACAACACTCTGGGAGATGACTATAATATATTATACAATTCCTCCCCTAAAACGTGCACGCTGATTGGCCAGCCCAACCAGCGTGCCTGTTGTAAATCCCTCAATATACTAATGGAAAAAGGTCCGGTCGCCCGGACTTTTTCCGTTAGTATAAAACACTGTCTCGCTATGTTAAAAGAGTTTAACATAGTGACACAGGTTTAAAAAAAGCAACGGAGATCTCCGTTGCTTTTTTTAAAGCTGTCTCGCTATGTTAAACTCCTTTAACATAGCGACAATAGTAAAAGCAACGGAGATCTTGCGATCTCCGTTGCTTTTTTTTTTAAAGCTGTCTCGCTATATTAAATGGGTTTAACATAGCGAGACAGCTTTAAAATAAGCAACGGCTTCGCCCTCGGGACCAACCACGCCAACCGTGGGTAAATCCAGCATTACCCACACCCAGGTGTGGGTTATTGCTATAACAACACACTGGGAGATGACTGTATAATATAACAACACACTGGGAGATGACTGTATAATATAACAACACACTGGGAGACAACTGTGTAATATAACAACACTCTGGGAGATGACTATAATATAACAACACACTGGCAGATGACTGTATAATATAACAACACACTTGAAGTCAACTGTGTAATATAACAACACACTGAGAGACAACTGTGTAATATAACAACACTCTGGGAGATGACTACATAATATAACAACACTCTGGCAGATGATTTCTTAACATAAGAATACATTAGCAGATAGTGGTCTAACATAACAGTACACCAGGAGATGACTGTGTAACATAAAAACTCACTGGGAGATGATTGTGTAACATAACAAAGCAGCAGTAGGTTGTTGCGCAACATCTCTAAAGGTCAGAAGGGCAAAAGGTCAGAAGGCACACATCTCATTTGCTTCTGTTCATATCTGGACTAATTCATTTACTTTTACTGATACACTGATGACACACAAATGAAATAGTTATACTTGCACAAATCTGATATGCTCCTATTCAAATCTAAATGAATTAATTTACATTTTCTAACACATAGATGACAAGCAAGGAATGGGTGCAAACAGTAATACTTCTGATTAAAAAAGAAAAAAAAATAAGTGGGGGAGAAAATAAATTTGTCTTGTGTGCTTGATACTAAGAATACATTTTTTGGCTTTGTCATTTTTATTTTTTGACATGGAATGCAATATTCACCAATACTGTTTTACACAGACCTTTTCACATATGATATATATATATATATATATATATATATATATATATATATATATATATATATATATATATATATATATTCCATATTTGCCTACTAAACACACCTATTTGGCAATGTATTGATAACCCCAGTACATGCCATTTATATCTTAATTCAATAGACATAATTTATTTGCTTCTCTACTCATCCATACCTCAAAGCATATCTTCCCCTTCAGACAGTAGCAGACCTAGGATAGGGCGAGTGGGAAAACTGCCCTGGGCACAAAGTGTGAGGGAGCATGACTGACCATTCATCACCCTGATCACTCTTTTAGTGAAATACCAGCTTTTAAAAGTCAGTATTGCAGTTGTGGTCAAACTTGAGCACTGTAGCGCTCCTTGTGTAGTCTAAACTGAAGAAACTGCTTTCTACACTGTAACAAGCAGTTTGCTACAGTTTAAAACTAAAAATAATATTAGCTGAAATCTGAGTGCTCTAGTGCTCTGTGCAGTTTATGGACTGTAGCATAGCTATGATAGGGTGGGAGGAGCAACTGCCCTGGATGCAAAATGTTAAGGGTGCACAATCGGCCATCTATCAATCATCCTGACTGACCCGATGTTGCAGAAGAGATTTAGATCTTTAGACTGAGTGTTTCAGATGCCATTTGACTTGCTGATGTGCAGTAAATCCATCATTCTGGGTCAGAGGATTCTTGTATGCGAGACACAGGTCACCTGTTAGCAGTCTGTAGAATACCAAGTATAGTGACTAGGCTTTGAGTTGGTCCATGCAAGAAATGTTGTTTAGGCCTTGCAACTCTGTTGACATTCCAGTTGTTGCATGTGTCTTGATAGCTACTGCCAAAGGGGACATTATATTCAGTGACTGACATAATGAGGGTAGAGTAAAGGAGGCAATGACATCCCTAGATCTAGACACAATCCCTTTATTTATAAGCTGTGCAGTATAGAAGGACTTTCTTACAACAATGGACATATGTTATTTAAAAGTTAGGTCACTGTCCATGTAAGTTCCCCAATCTCAAACAACTGTGTCAACTCTTAGATGCATACTATCAAAGTGGGAGTTCCCTGGGGTAGATAACTTCCCAAAGAAAACAATAATTCATTTTTGGCATTTTGTTTCAGTTCATGATTTTGGCACCATTTATTTATTTTGGACAAACCTTCCAGCAGGTTGGCTAAGTCATTTGTGGATTCAATGACTGCTCCTAGCTTGTAGTCATCTGCAAACTTCGTCAACCCTTTTGTATTGGCTTTTATTTCAGAAAAGTAGATGGTGAACAGGAGAGCTCCCAGCACAGAACCCTGGGGGACTCCACTGGTGACTAGTGTCTTTGTGGAGATAACTTCCCTATTTTGACTATCTGCAGCCTATTTGTGGGCTAGTTGGCAATACAGTGCATGACATAGGGGTTTATTCCCATTTTATTTAGCTTTTCTACTTTTCTTTGAAGACAGGTTTGATATTCAAGATTGTGGGCTTCAAGATTGTGATAATCAACCACGTGTGTGTGTGTGTGTGTGTGTGTGTGTGTGTGTGTGTGTGTGTGTGTGTGTGTGTGTAGTAAGTCCAAGGAGCAACATGAGGCTGTAGACCTGGACAACATGTGGTTCTTCATGGTTATTGGTACTTCACTGCATGGACTGCACACAAAGGTGGTTATTAGGCTGTAGTTTTTGTTTTATTTTGCAATCCACTTAACAAATCAAGTATTTGTAAGTTTGTAGTTCAGAGTGAAAACAAAACAGTGCTACTGGCTACTTTCCAACAACTATTTATAGTCCACACACTAAGAAACACAGTTTCTTTTGTAGTTCCAGGCATTAGGTCTCAATCAAGCCCTAATTCCAGCTCTGTAGTCCAGGTGACCCCTTCAAGCATATTTCACAAGTTACCTCTGCCTAGGCTGTTACAATATGCACTTAGAAGGAGCTTTCAGGTAAGTTCCTTCTCATCATTCAGAAAAAAACATTGGCGAAAAAAACTTTGTATTTTGTTGTTGCAGGCTACTTCATTTTGTACAGTAATAATTGACAATTAGTAGCTTCTTAGGTGACCAATGCATCCTTTTCCTTACTAATACTCTAGGAACTTTTCAATGTCATGGTACATGTAAAGGTGTGTACACCTTTTTCATACTCATCATATAACAAATACCCTCATCCAAGCTGAAAACTAATGGATTTGGGCATACAGAAATATATGAAATGATATAGAGCGGATGGATTGCGAGATCAACTTGCTTGCTGGAACTGCACCATCTTCTTAGTGACATCAAGAATGAGGAAAAATTAAAATGAGCTACCCCACAACTTAATGCTCTGACATGGGCATAACTGGAGACATTCACTTTGTAAATATGTATATTACAATAATCACTGCACAGCCTATGTGTAGTGTGACCACTTTGTAAGTATTTTTTCAGCATTTTGTGTTTATCATTGGAGAAACAGTGATAAAATATCCACTAATTAGTTTTAGTATATTTACTGCTTTTTTATACTTAGTGCTGCAGATGTTAATTAGGACATGTATAAAGTTTACAGAGTTTCAAATGGATTTATAAGAGTAATTTGTGATGCACTACATTCCTTATGTTATTTGTTGATAGAAAATGGAGGCAACATAAAATCTATAGCCCACTGGAGAACATACACTCTCCAACACAGGTTTAATGTTGAGATTCATGAATAAGATTCATGGAAGAAGTCCACAACTTCAAGATATCATATTAAGGTACCATGAAGTACAGAGAAAAAAAAAGGCTGCCACATCGGTTTCATTTGCTAACATAAGGATCACAAATTGAAGCAGATTAAAATAATTAAAAAAAAAAAAAAATACATGTAATAGTTATGGGGAACTGCTGCTGTACTTCCTCCATCATTATCCACAGCATTTTAAATTGCACATTTAGTGACTGTTGGAAAATAAAATAAAATAGTACGTTTGACAGCATTAGAAGGATGTGTGTGTGTGTGTGTGTGTGTGTGTGTGTGTGTGTGTGTGTGTGTGTGTGTGTGTGTGTGTGTGTGTGTGTCTGTAGGTATGGGTGTGCCTGTGTGTATGTGTGAGATAGAGAGAAAGGCAGACAGAGAGAGAGTGTGAGCCGCAGAGATTGAGAGATAGACTGTGTGTGAGTTTGTGCGCTCATGTGTGCATGCTTGCGTGTGCTTGTGTATAGCCATAGAGCTTGAGAGATATGGGTGTGTCTGTGTGTGAGAGAGAGAGAGAGGTAGACAGAGAGAGAGTTTGAGCCATAGAGACCGAGAGATAGACTCTGTGTGTGTGTGTACCACGAAGAGCAGAGAAAAAAAGGCTGCCATATTGGTTTCATTTGCCAACATAAGGATCACAAATTGAAAAAGATTAAAATAATTAAAAAAAAAATACATGTAATAGTTATGAGGAACTGCTGCTGTACTTACTCCATCATTATCCACAGCATTTTAAACTGTACATTTAGTGACTGTTGGAAAATAAAATAAACTAATACATTTGACAGCATTAGAAGGGTGTGTGTGTGAGTGTGTGTGTGTGTGTGTGTGTGTGTGTGTGTGTGTGTGTGTGTGTGTGTGTGTGTGTGTGTGTGTGTGTGTCTGTAAGTATGGGTGTGTCTATGTGTGTGTGTATGAGAGAGTAAGAGAGGTAGACAGAGAGAGAGTGTGAGCCATAGAGACTGAGAGATAGATTTTGTGTGTGTGTGTGTGTGTGTGTGTGTGCACACGTGTGTATAGCCATAGAAATTGAGAGATAGGCTGTGTGCATAAGTGTCTGTGTGTATATGTGTGTGTTTTTGTCTGTGTGTGTGTGTGTGTGTGTGTGTGTGTGTGTGTGTGTGTATGTGTGTGTGTGTGTGTGTGTGTGTGTGTGTGTGTGTGTATCTGTATGTATGGGTGTGTCTGTGTGTATATGTGTGTGTGTGTGTTTGTGTGTGTATGTGTGTGTAAGTATGGGTGTGTCTATGTGTGTGTGTGTGTGTGTGTGTGTGTGTGTGCGTGAGCGAGAGAGATAGAGAGAGGCAGACAGGGACAGAAAGTGTGAGCCATAGAGACTGAGAGATAGACTGTGTCTGTGAGTGTGTGTGTGTGTGTGTGTGTGTGTGTGTGTGTGTGTGTGTGTGTGTGTGTGTGTGTGTGTGTGTGTGTGTGTGTATGTGTGAGAGAGAGAGAGAGAGAGAGAGAGAGGCAGAGATTGAGAGTGTGTGAGCCATACAGATTGAAAGATAGACTGTGTGTGTGTGTGTGTGTGTGTGTGTGTGTGTGTGTGTGTGTGTGTGTGTGTGTGTGTGTGTGTGTGTGTGTATGTGTGTGCATGTGCATGTGTGTGTGTGTGTCCGCATCTCTGTGGGTGTGTGTGTGTGTGTGTGTGTGTGTGTGTGTGTGTGTGTGTGTGTGTGTGTGTGTGTGTGTGTGTCTGAACCTCTTTGCTCATGAGGTCTGGACAGCAATCTTCACAGATTTACTAGAAAAGTGCACATTTTTTTTAATGAGCATGGAAGAAATATGAGTCCACATCAGGGACATCCTATAAAATCATGGCCAGTTGAGAAGTATGTTTGGGAGGTTGTTACATTGCTTTGTACTGTATGTATTTTTTATCACTTTTTAATTAGTTTAATTTCTCCAAGTCTTCTGGGTTGTACCATGATGAGAATGAACCCCATTTCTAATTCAAAGTATGATAGTTCACAAAATTAGTACTGTTCCAATCTTTGATGTCAGCCAAAAGTGCCGTTCATAGAACCTGCAATGTGCTCAAAACTGACTCCTGCAACTGATATGGCGTTAAATGTATTGGTAGCATATTTAAATAAGACTGTAAAATCTTTATGAGACCCATTGCTCCTATTGGAACTGTCTGAGTACCCTTCTTCCATGTTGCCCTCATTTCAGTCTGCAAATCCTGGCATTTTATGACATTGTGTCTCTCTCTGAATGTAAGACACTGTAATCACTGGGTATAGCAATTTCAGTTATCAATGCACTTCATCTTTTCATGGACTACTATATCTGGTTCTCTCACATATATTTTTAGAACTGTTGATAATGGACAATTTTGTATGATACCCACTTCATCATTGTCCACAATGCTTCTCAATGCTTCTCATCTACTTCAGTATTGTAATATTTGCACGATCCCCAATGCAACAGTCTTGCCACATTATTATGCATTTCAGTATACAGGCTCTCTGCAATTAGTGTATCACATCCAGCAACCAGATATGCAACTGTTTTTGTTTTGCTTTATAAAACCTGCATTTCTCTGTTTCTCCCACATGTTCAATGTTCTTTGTAAACCAATGTATATGTAATCCACTATCCTGGGCCACCAATATTAACCTTTCATCTTTTGGTTTAAATTCACTTCTCCTTAATCATTTCTGCATCACATTCTGATCAACATGAGGTTGTTCCAGGAGTTTACAACTATATTTATGCCTTTTCCACATGTTTTGCCTTCTCATCTGATCCTTCTTCTTATATTCTTTCTTTTGTATTTTAGCATATTCAGTTGTTACCTAATTTTTACCTGCTTCTAGTTTGATTTCCATTCTTGCTTGATACACATATGCTTCAGCTAAACTAAGCAAGGAAGTCATCTTAGGCTTGTCCTCCTAATGTCTGGATCAGGTGAAGTCATCAGATATTTATGCAGTTCTATGACTGCAGATCTATACATGCAATCAGTTTGAAGAGCCCCATACCTCCTTCAGAATGAGGATTATATAATCTTGGTATACACACTGAGTTTTATATATCAGTTGATAAGCATGAAGTATTTTCTTGTTTTCCTGTCCAACTAATCCAATATATTTTTTTGTTTCAGTCAGTCACCCCAAAACTGTAAGTTAGAGCAGGAAAAGCAACTTGTTTATAGCTTGGTCTTTGTTCCTAGATGTCAGGGCTGTTTTCAGTATTAATTTTAGTCTTCAAAAATACTCCTTACTCAGTTTTGATAACATTGGTTCATGTTTTCTTGTCAATCATTCATCACTTCATAAATATTTATACAATCTCTCTTGCCCAAGTTCCTTTACATCACATTCCTGTCC